>NC_134687.1:145727626-146027626 GCF_050947455.1 Rhinoderma darwinii
GCTTAGATACAGGGTCCCACAGATAGTATCACACATGGGCCCTGTATCTAAGCCTAACACATGTGTTACTAATCGTTTTTTTGTGTGTTTTTTTACAGGTTCGGTCATTGGACTACGTCAGATTCCAGGACAACTTAGATGACGGCTTTGTTTAATATCAATAAAATGGTTAATGAGGGTCGTGTGGTTTATTTTTATTTCAATAAAATATTTTTTCTATGTCTGTGGTTTTTTTTAAACTTTATTACTACCGCCTTAGTAATGGCCGCCGGCTGATTGACAGCGTCCATTGCTAAGGCGGGGCTTAGTGTTAGCCGGTACCCACCGCCACCAGGGGTGCTGGGAAGAGCCGGGTACAATCCAGTACTTGACCATCTGTAGTGATGGTCGGGCAATGGGGCGGCAGCAGGCTGGTATTATCAGGCTGGGAAAGGCCAGATACAGTGGCCCTTCCCACCCTGGTAATGCTAGGCTGCTGCTTTATTGTATCTAGATGGTTATGAAAAATGGGGGGGACCCCACGTCATTTAAAAAAAGTAAAATAAAAAATAATTGGAAAGAATGATGTGGCCCCCCCCCCCAATTTTCAAAACCAACAAGATAAAACACAGCAGCAGCAGGCAGCATTACCAGGGTGGTAGGGGCCGCTGTTTTTGGCCTTCCCCAGCCTAATACTACCAGCCTGCGGCCGCCCCGGGGCCTGACCATCACTGCAGATGGTCGGGTACTGGTTCGTACCCAGCTCTTCCCAGTACCCCTGGTGGCGGGGGGTACCGGGGTAATGGGAGTTAGTGTTAGCCTCTGCACCTGCTAACATTAAGCCCTGTCTTAGTAATGGAGGTTGTCAGTCAGCCAGCGGCCATTACTAAGGCAGTAATAATAAAGTTTAAAAAAGTACAAGCACATAGAAAAAATATTTTATTGAAATAAATAAACACAACCCCCATTAACCATTTTATTGAGAATAATAAAACGCTGTCATTGAAGTATCCGAAGTAGTCCAACAACCGAACTTGTAAAATAACACAAACACAGAAAAATAATTAGTAACACATAAAGAAGCAAAACAATTATTATTCTTACCTTTCCTGAGTCCAGCGCTGGAGCCACAATATCAGCGAGCTGGGCCCTATATCTAATCCAATCATGTGTGATACTGTCTGTTGAGCCACTGTATCTAATCCTATCATGTGTGATACTGTCTGCTGAGCTACTGTATCTAATCCTATCATGTGTGATACTGTCTGCTGAGCCACAGTATCTAATCCTATCATGTGTGATACTGTCTGCTGAGCCACTGTATCTAATCCCATCATGTGTGATACTGTTTGCTGAGCCACTGTATCTAATCCCATCATGTGTGAAACTGTCTGCTGGGCCTTATATCTAATCCTATCATGTGTGATACTGTCTGCTGAGCCACTGTATCTAATCCTAGCATGTGTGATACTGCCTTCTGAGCCACTGTATCTAATCCTATCATGTGTGATACTGTCTGCTGAGCCACTGTATCTAATCCTAGCATGTGTGATACTGTCTGCTGGGCCACTGTATCTAATCCTATCATGTGTGATACTGTCTGCTGAGCCAATGTATCTAATCCTATCAACAGTTTATAGGGCCGTAGTGCTATAGTTATGCTGTCTCCTATACACACACATTTTTTTGGGGCGGACACATATGTATTGGGGCTATTTCCTCTGACATTTTAAGTCCTCAGTGACGCCCCTCGCTGCTAGTGCTGCATTGTTGGGTCACTTAGGAGACCAAGGATTGTAAGAACTTTTGCATCGGGGCCCTTGAGCCTTTAGCTATGCCCCTGCTAATAGGTGTATGCAGTATATAGCGGTATTATATGTGAGTATAGTATATAGCAGTATAATAGGTGTGCAGTGAATATAATGGTACTATATGTCTACAGTTATAGCAGTATTTTTTATACAAACAATATGTAGTGGTATTATATATGTGTACATTATGTAGCGGTGTTATATGAGTGTATTGTATAAAGTGATTCGATTAATCATACTTGCACCACATATTGGACTCTATATGTACAATATATGGCAGCAATATATATATATATATATATATATATATATATATATATACTACCGTTCAAAAGTTTGGGGTCACCCAGACAATTTTGTGTTTTCCATGAAAACTCACACTTATATTTATCAAATTAATTGCAAAATGACTAGAACATATAGTCAAGACATTGACAAGGTTAGAAATAATGATTTTTATTTGAAATAATAATTTTCTCCTTCAAACTTTGCTTTCATCAAAGAATGCTCCATTTGCAGCAATTACAGCATTGCAGACCTTTGGCATTCTAGCTGTTAATTTGCTGAGGTAATCGGGAGAAATTTCACCCCATGCTTCAAGAAGGCCCTCCCACAAGTTGGATTGGCTTGATGGGCACTTCTTGCGTACCATACGGTCAAGCTGCTCCCATAACAGCTCTATGGGGTTGAGATCTGGTGACTGCGCTGGCCACTCCATTACAGATAGAATACCAGCCGCCTGCTTCTTCCCTAAATAGTTCTTGCATAATTTGGAGGTGTGCTTTGGGTCATTGTCCTATTGTAGGATGAAATTGGCTCCAATCAAGCACTGTCCACAGGGTATGACATGGCGTTGCAAAATGGAGTGATAGCCTTCCTTATTCAAAATCCCTTTTACCTTGTACAAATCTCCCACTTTACCAGCACCAAAGCAACCCCAGACCATCACATTACCTCCACCATGCTTGACAGATGGTGTCAGGCACTCTTCCAGCATCTTGTCAGTTGTTCTGCGTCTCACAAATGTTCTTCTGTGTGATCCAAACACCTCAAACTTTGATTCGTCTGTCCATAACACTTTTTTCCAATCTTCCTCTGTCCAATGTCTGTGTGCTTTTGCCCATATTAATCTTTTCCTTTTATTAGCCAGTCTCAGATATGGCTTTTTCTTTGCCACTCTGCCCTGAAGGCCAGCATCCCGGAGTCGCCTCTTCACTGTAGACGTTGACACTGGCGTTTTGCGGGTACTATTTAATGAAGATGCCAGTTGAGGACCTGTGAGGCGTCTATTTCTCAAACTAAAGACTCTAATGTACTTGTCTTGTTGCTCAGTTATGCAGCAGGGCCACCCAATTCTCTTTCTACTATGGTTAGAGCCTGTGTGTGCTGTCCTCTGAAGGGTGTAGTACACACCATTGTAGGAAATCTTCAGTTTCTTGGCAATTTCTCGCATGCAATAGCCTTCATTTCTAAGAACAAGAATAGACTGTCGAGTTTCACATGAAAGCTCTATTTTTCTAGCCATTTTGAGAGTTTAATCGAACCCACAAATGTAATGCTCCAGATTCTCAACTAGCTCAAAGGAAGGTCATTTTTATAGCTCCTCTAAACAGCAAAACTGTTTACAGCGGTGCTAACATAATTGCACAAGGGTTTTCAAGTGTTTTCTAATCATCCATTAGCCTTCTAACACAGTTAGAAAACACAATGTACCATTAGAACACTGGAGTGATGGTTGCTGGAAATAGGCCTCTATACACCTATGTAGATATTGCATTAAAAACCAGACGTTTGCAGCTAGAATAATCATTTAGCACATTAACAATGTATAGAGTGTATTTCTGATTAATTTAATATTATCTTCATTGAAAAAAACTGTGCTTTTCTTTGAAAAAAATAAGGAAATTTCTTAGTGACCCTAAACTTTTGAACGGTATGAATACATTTTACAGACGTATTATTTAGGTATAAAGTAAATGGCAGCATTTTTTATACATACAGGATATACCGGTGTTATTTATGTGAACAGTATATGGTGGCATTATTTATTTGGAAGGTATGTAATATGGGAGGGGGCGCCAAAACAATTCTGCTGCACAGGGCGCCCTCTAGCCTAAGGACGGGCCTACCCGGGAGTATACTTCAAGGGGGGTCTGGACATTTTACTGACAGCCAAGGGCTCTATGGGGGGGATAATCCACCCTATAGAGCCCTTACGTCACTATAATGGAAGGATAGGCGTGTACGGGGGGCGGTCTGAGCGTCTGACTTACTTCAGAGAGGGCTCTATAGGGGGGGATTCTGCCCCCCTTTAGAGCAGTCAGTCAGGTGCTCAGACTCCCCTAACCTTGCAGTATAGTAACTAGTGAGGGCTCTATGGGGGGGATAATTCCCCCCTATAGAGCACTCTCCTGACAGTAAAACGCCCCTTACTGCGTAGGGGAACAAAAGTAGCACTTACTGTAATGACTGGGGTAGGGAAACGGACAAGTGGGCCCTAATCTACCCGCCACTCTGTCCCTGCATACTTGCAACGACCCGCCCTAGGCGACGGGGTACAACTGGGCGGCGGTCCCTACGCTCAGTAAGTGCACGAGACAAACAGACAAGGGAACACAAAGCAAGGGAAAGGGGCAGTTGCCCACAGAAACACCGTGAGCAACAAGAGTGGTGAATGAGCCGAGTCAAACCAGGAGTGCACGAGGTACCAAACGCAGAGCAGGAGAGTAGTCAGTAAGCCAGGGTCAGTATGGAGCAGGATCAAATAGTTAGAAGCTGTAGCTGGGCCGGGAAACCACACGAGAAGAATCACAAGCAAAGGAGGAACAGGAAAGGCAGGAATAAATAGACAGAGGGCGGGAGCTAGCTCCGTCTGGCCAGGCTGCGATAGGCTCTCCCACTCCTAAGCCTGCCATCCTGAGTGGTGGAAGATGGAGTCAGTCTTAGAGACATAGACTCAGGTGCAGACTGATTACCTATGGGAGTATACACAGAAGTTGTGCCTGGCAGATCCTTTACACTTACTATGTGGGCCCTTTAGGGGGAACAAAAGGGGGTATGTACTATTACTGTGTGGGGCACCTAGAGGAGGCATTATTACCATCTGGGGTATTATTCAGTAACAGTATGATGGTATTATTCAATAACAGTATGATGGTATTTTTCAGTCACTATGTGGTTATGGTGTGATGGTGTTATTCAGTAACAGTATGGGAGTATTAGTCAGTCACTATGTGGTTATGGTGTAGCATTATTATTTAGTAACAGTATGGGGGTATTATTGAGTCACTATGTGGTTATGGTGTGGTGGTATTATTCAGTAACAGTATGGGGGTATTATTCAGTCACTATGTGGTTATAGTGTGGTGGTGTTATTCAGTAACAGTATGGGGGTATTATTCAGTATCCGTATGGGGGTACTATTCAGTCACTATGTGGTTATGCTGTGGTGGTATCATTCAGTAATAGTATGGGGGTATTATTCAGTCACTATGTGGTTATGGTGTGGAGGTATTATTCAGTTACAGTATGGGGGCATTATTCAGTCTCTATGTGGTTATGGTGTGGTGGTATTATTTAGTAACAGTATGGGGTATTATTCAGTCACTAAGTGGTTATGGTGTGGTGGTATTATTCAGTAAGTGTATGGGGTTATTATTCAGTCACTATGTGGTTAAGGTGTGGTGGTGTTATTTAGTAACAGTATGGGGTATTATTCAGTCACTCTGTGGTTATGGTGTGGTGGTGTTATTCAGTAACAGTATGGGGGTATTATTCAGTATCAGTATGAGGGTATTTTTCAGTAACTATGTGTTTATGGTGTAGTGGTATTATTCAGTAACAGTATGGGGGTATTATTCAGTCACTATGTGGTTATAGTGTGGTGGTGTTTTTCAGTAACAGTATGGGGTATTATTCAGTCACTATGTGGTTATGGTGTGGCAGTATTATTCAATAACTGCATGGGGTTATTATTCAGTCACTATGTGGTTATGCTGTGGTGGTATTATTCAGCAACTTTATGGGGGTATTATTCAGTCCCTATGTGGTTATGGTGTGGTGGTATTATTCAGTAACAGTATTGCGGTATTATTCAGTCACTATGTGGTTATGGTGTGGTGGTATTATTCAGTAACAGTATGGGGGTATTATTCAGTAACAGTATGGTTGTATTATTCAGTCACTATGTGGTTATGGTGTGGAGGTGTTATTCAGTAACGGTATGGGGTATTATTGGTAATGTTGGTCTTACAATCTATGTAAATTACTGTGGTGGGGGCTGTGGGGAAGTGTGGCAGCAGATGATCAGGCTAAGAGACAGTCTGCAGAGTAGCATGTGATGTACTTTGACATGTAGGTGAGACTTACATGTGGGATGTGGGCCCATAACTTGTGTACAGCCCAGGGCCTAAGATCATATTAATCCACCACTTGCATCAAGCCAGCACAGGCAGACCATTACAATGCAGCAGGTAGAGCAAAGAAAACAGGACGTGCCGCTTCAAAACAGCACTAAGCGCGATCCGTCCTGGACTGGCCTGAATGTAATTGCAGAGAGTGACGCTGGAAATGAGACTGGCTGCAAAGGAAATATATGGGGCAGTGCAATGCAGACCGTACTATTTGCACTGCACTGATTGGCAGTAAGAATAATTCTTTAAATATTTTCCATACTTCAAACAGGACTTTAAGGCTGTGTTCACACTGAGTTTTTTGCAGGAGGAAAATTCTGCCTCAAAATTCCGTTTGGGATTTTGAGGCAGATTTTGTCCTTCCTGCACGTCGTTTGCCGCGATTTTCGCCGAGTTTTTTGCTCACTTCCATTGAGTGCTACGGGCAAAAAACTCAGCGAAATACGATTTCTCTGCCTCCCATTGATGTCAATGGGAGGTCAGAGGCGTAAACGCACAAAGATAGGGCATGTCCCTTCTTTCTCGGGAGGCATTTTCGGACGGTTTTTGAAGAGTTTTGTGGAGCGGTTTCCACGCCAAAAAACTCGTCAAAATACTCCGTGTGAACAACATCAAATGTTTTCCTATTTAAATTTTTTTTATATATTGTGTTTTTGATGTGTAAAGCTAGTAATGATAAAACTCAGATAGATTTGGGGGGGGGCACCTTTTATAGTTCGCCTCAGGCAGCAGAGGGGCTAGGTTCACCCCTGATCATCGTAGCGACGAATATAAACAGCCGTGAACATACATAGTAATAGCAGTACAAAGAAAGCTATCTTATAGTACAAAAAGAAATATAGCAAACAATCCCGCTTCCCCCCAACAACCCACCCCCACCTATACTAGCCCTTAAATTGCATAGGTTTGGATCCCGAACAGTCAACATGAGGATTCTATCTAAAATGCGACAGAGTCGCGAGGTAATATCCATCTGAAGATCACAGGAAAGTACACACAAATCCAGGATGGAAGGATGAAGACCAGCAGGTCACATAGCAGACAAAGTGACAATGCCCTCAGATGTGCAGTGTCCTCGAATCAGGCAGAGAAATGAGGCAGAATCGCTGCAGATCAAAAAACACATATCACAGTTCTTGGTAGTGCAGCACAGTTTAAGGGGCACGAGCCGAGACCCGCAAAAGGCCATCCAGCCAGGAGGAGACTTCAGCAGGGCACTCAAAGAAATGGGCCTTGCCCTTCCATTGTATACGCAGCCGGGCAGGGAAGGTCATAGATAATTGGAGATCAGCCTCCCGCAACCTCTTCTTGACCGCGGTAAATGAGGCCCTTTTCCTCTGCAGGTCAACCGAAAAATCAGGGAAGAAGGATATTTGTGAATTATCCAGGGTAATGTCGCCCTTGCTGTGCGCCATAGCCAGAATCTTATCGTAGTGGCCTAGTGGGGACCCTGTGAGCTCTTTCCACCCCAAAGGCCGGAGAGAAAGCATCATCTCAAAATAATTCGTTCTGGATGCTGGCCCTCCATCCGCTTAGGCAGTCCAATCACTCGCACATTGTTCCTGCGAAGGCGATTCTCGAGGTCACCCTCCTTGACCCTCCAGGAAGTTGCTGCTGCCGCCAAGTCACCCACCCTTGCGGTGAGCGGCAAGAGTCTGTCCTCCACATCTGAGACACGAGTTTCCACTTCCGTGGTGCGCTCCCTCAGAGCCTGAACATCATGCCGGAGGAGACCAAGATCAACCTGCACTTCCTCGATCTTACACGTGAGAGTGGTTTGGCAGGAGGTAATGGCGTCTAGCAATGTGTTAGACAGTTGCTGCAGAGTAATGTCCGGCGACTCAGCAGCCAAGGGCGTTTCCACTTGAGCACCCGCTTCCACATCAGAGGAAGAGCCGACGCCATCTTTCCCAGGTTTGCGCGCAGATCTCTCCAGGGCCGATCTTCACCATACTAAGTCGAATGTATGGAGGCAGGTAAGTTTAAGGGTCAGTAAGACACAGTTTCCAGTCAATATGCATAAGAAATGAGAGTCAGGATGTGCACTCAGGATGTCAGACATCAGACGTCTGCTCACATAGTCAGTCAGGCCACGCCCCCAGAAAACATTTTATATACTTTTCTATGCTCATCTGATAATCCAGAACATTTGATATTCCTACCCCCATCAGGTCCAGTAAATGCCTGATTAATACCAAAATCTAAAAAATTGTGTTACTAAAATCCAAAAAAACTAACAATGTTCAGCCAATGTTCAGGTATTAATCACCTCCTCCCATTTCTGAGTCTGTAAAGACTCATCTCTCTAACAGTGCAGGATAGTGGTCTATCACAAACAATAGGGTTATCACTGTTTTCACTATTGCTATTGGGGTACATAGGTCTTTGGCTGCTGTAGACTCACACGCGCAGCCCCCCTCCTGTCTCTTATCACACTGCTGCTGAGGCACTATGCATTCCGGCAAGGCTATATGATATACAGTGTAATTTACTTTAATTGTTACAGGGTTACAGTTACATAATTACATATTTAATACGGTTGAAAAAGAAAGACATATTAAGTTCAACCAAGCATAGAAAAACTCTGTTCTATGTAACTATAAACAATGTGCTCCTTGGCTTGTCTCACTAATGCTGCAGTATGGGTGTTCCTTATACCTCCTGGAATGAGCTTCTACATACATTTGTCCCTCCCTCTTGGTTCCCCCACGGGGTCTCCGGTATATGTAATAAAGGACACCGCTATATGATTCAATCCTTTTATGGTCAGTGTCATTGTCTGTATTTCCCAATGTATGACTTACTACAGTCTACAAACACCTCCTTCAACTGGTGTGTTACAGCCTCTGCGCTCCAGTGCCTCCCGTAATGTGGTGAATAAGCATTGGCTGTCACACCCTTGTTGGCATTGGTGGCCGTAGTCCTAGACTTTCACCACCTCCTATATGTCCCAGACATATTTCCCATGCCTCCTTTTGTGTACACAATTTAGGCAGGGATATATCTCAGAGATATATGCCAACTTCCATTTAAAGAGTAAAGCAGACAATTGGACTGGAATATCAAATACAAGGAGAGCTACTTATTTAACAGGCAACGTTAGTATATTATGGGACTGTAGTGCTCACTGACATCTCATGAATGCTCAAGATTGCCTGCCAAAACACAGCCTTGAGACATGTTACTGCCTCTCCTAGACAGCCTCAGTCTGTGAGAATTGTCCTAACCCCACACTTTGCAACCAAGTTAGTGAGACACAAAGACAAAGAACTAGAAGGGAAAGTAAAAACTATCACCTGTGAGAGAGAGAGATCCGCATTGCTTGTAGCCAGAATACCCGAAGCCAGACCCACATAGGAGGAGGAGAGGAGAGACTGGTAAGAAATCTCAACTGCGGTTGCTTAGTCTGTCCTGAAAATCCTTCCGTCCGGGTCACATGCAAGGGAGTCTTAGGCTGGGTTCACACGACCTATTTTCAGACGTAAACGAGGCGTATTATGCCTCGTTTTACGTCTGAAAATAGGGCTACAATACGTTGACAAACATCTGCCCATTCATTTGAATGGGTTTGCCGACGTACTGTGCAGACGACCTGTAATTTACGCGTCGTCGTTTGACAGCTGTCAAACAACGACGCGTAAATTGACTGCCTTGGCAAAGAAGTGCGGGGCACTTCTTTGCAACGTAATTTGAGCCGTTCTTCATTGAACTCAATGAAGAGCAGCTCAAGATTTAGGAGCGTCACAGACGCCTCGCATAATGCGAGGAGGAGCTTTTACGGCTGAAACGAGGCAGCTGTTTTCTCCTGAAAACAGTCTGTCATTTCAGCCGTAAAAGCCTCTCATCGTGTACACATACCCTAAGGCTGCTGCACATGCCCACATTCTCCACCAGCGGATTAGGAAATCTTAAACAATCTCTCTTGTCTCATGGTGAAATTAAATGAAAGCTTTATTAAGAAAGAAAAATTACAATAATAAGTTAAGAGAGTCTTGCCACGGTGGTCCTCTTTAGAGAGTTAGACAGAAGACCTCAAGATTGACTTTTAGATTAACCTTTTAACGGTCTTTTCTGACCAACAGCCATCAAGGAACCGTCTTACAACTTATTGACCACATAAGAAATGTGCACTAATGACACATCATTCTATGTACAAGCTTTATGTTGTCTAGAATATCAAGTCGGAAGCAAACTCGAAAATATTATCTCAGCATGACCTCCACCGCTACCCCCTCCCCAAGGAGGGATAACCAGCAGATATAATTGGCAAGGATTCCTTCTTTATATTATTAAGACGTCATGACATTCCAGGGACACAGGAGAAACATAAGATGTATACATATATATATATATATATATATATATATATATATATATATATGTATATATATATATATATATATATATATATGTATATATATATATATATATATATATATATATATATATATATAGAAGAAAGCATAAGCATATAATATTGGCAATAGATTATTAGCAAAGCTATAATTATTATTTATCTTTATCAATCCTGTTGGTTCTTTTTCCGCTTTTACATATAAATTGTGATTTGACTAGTGATCTACACTTGTGGAGCATGGTAAAATACAAAATACATAATTAAAAAATTATTTTTTTAATATTGTACAAGCTTTTGCCATCCAGGACAGAAGACCCTGGTATTTGTTTACACCTTCACATCCTTTTCATGACCCTTCAATAAGTTGATTTCTAACAATGCAGTACCTCTAGAGAGGGGAGTCCTGCATACATTCTCACCACCTACTAGCAAAAGACCAAGGCTCCTCTGTCCAAGAGCCTTATAGTAGCTGCATGGTCTTCCTCTATGGTATGTAAACCCTTTTTTTTTTAAGCTAACCATATTTGGAATTACACTTAATTACGAATCGGAAAGTGATTTGATGGTTGGATCTAAATAGCCTTTTAGAAACTATAGCATGCAATTTACATGAATTACTTTGCATGAAGAAAAGGAACTAGTCAATGAGCAAGCAAATTACTTTCTTTTCAAAAGTTCAATCCCATTCATATCATGTGTGATTTTCTGTTTTAAAATTAATTATATACATTATTATGAAAGTTGTAATGAACCTAATACTATCTATAATAATATTTCTAAACTGCTTATTTTTTTTATCATATTAAGCAAATAGCAATAACTAACTAAAATTGAACCCTGTGACTAAAGCACTGTGTGATCATCAAATCAAATTTAAGTGATGGAAGGTCTCCATATCACTCAAAATAGCTCTACTCCAGAAAGAAAAAACCTTTCTCTCTAGTGCCACCTATAGATGACTACACTGTCACTGTATAAGTTAATGTACTGTACCCTTTTTTAGAGTCTTGAGAATGACTTGGGTTAAAAGCCAAACCAGAGACACCCATCTGTAGACAGCATTGTTTCAGAGTTGTTGCTCCTCATTAGTATAGAGTAGGCTTCAGTTTAACGGAGTCAGATGCCTTTGAATCAGCTTTGACAGATGAGGAGTGACAACTACAAAACAGTGCTGTCTACTTTTGGGTGTTTTTGGTTTGACTATTAGCTCTATAGAGGAATGGACATTGATTTACAGGGTAGCCACCAATACGTGTAGGTGGGACTAGAAAGACAGTTTTATTCCTTTTGTAGGAAAGCAATTTTGCATACTTTGCCCTTAAAACTCCTTAGCTGCTGGATCACCACAAGGAGAATCAGTACCTTCCAATAGTAATATCGCTGACTTCAACTGCTAGTGAATTTAAGGAATCTTCTTTAACCCCTTCCCGACATCCGCTGTATATGTACCGCACTGTCGGGCAGGGGTTCCCGCAAACCACAGCACAGTTACGTTGCGGTGATAGTGCAGGCTCACGCGGCGGGGACTAAAAAACTTCCGGTACTAATGGCAAGATGGCGCCGGCTCAGCTTCCGGCTCAGAAGCTGAGCCGGCCTCATCAACAGTGGGTGTCTGCTGTTGTTACAGTGGACACCCTGCTGTAACGGCAGGAACCGGAGATAGCACCGATCCCTGCCATTAACCCCTTAGATGCAGCGATCAAAAGCGATCGCTTCATCTTAGTGGTTTGTAACAAATTGGCAGCAATGCCATGCGATGGCAGAACTGCAGACTGCTACTATGGCAACAAAAGGCCTAACAATGGCTTTCTGGTCTGCCATTACAGAAGCCGATTAGGCCCCGCCCGGAGTCGAAGCCTAATCGGCTTGCTGTCAGTGAACGACTGACAGTTCTAATACATTGCACTACATAGGTAGTGCAATGTATTAGAACAGCAATCAAACAGTTGGACCTTCAAGTCCTTTAGTGGGACTAAAAAAATTTTTTTTAAAAAAGTACAAATAAAAGTTGAAAACAATAAAATAAAAGTTTCAAGTAATAAAATAAAACACAATCGCCCTTTTTCCATTATCAAGTTATTTATTATTGAAAATAAATAAATAAATCATACATATTTGTAATCGCCGCATCTGTAACGGCCTGAACTATAAAAATATTATGTTTTCTATCTTGCGCAGTGAACACTGCAAAAAAATAAAAATAATTGCTAGAATTGCTGTTTTTTGGTGTCTTCCAAAAATGTAAACAAAAAGTGATCATTATAGCTCGTCTCGCAAAAAAATCCCTCATACAGCTCAGTCGATGAAAAAAATTTAAGCGTTATGGCTCTTATAACTCGGCGATAGAAAAAATACATTCTTTTTACAAAAGTAATAATATTGTGCAAAAAGTTGTAAAACATAAAAAAGGGCTATAAATTTGGTATCGCCGGAAATGTACTGTCCCGCAGAATAAAGTTAACATGTACTTTATAATGCGTGGTGAGCGCTACATAAAGAAAACTAAAAAAACGATGCCAGAATTGTTGTTTTTTTGGTCACCTTGTCTCACAAAAAAAAAATTATAAAAGTGATCAAAAAGTCGCAAAATGGTACCAATAAAAGCTGCAGCTCATTCCACAAAAAAACTCAAACCACTACGTCTATGAAAAAATAAAATAAGTTAAGGCTCCCGTTCAGGAAAGAAAAATATGCAGTTGTGCAGGCCCGAGGGAAATATTTCTTCTGTTTCAAGCGGCGATTTATGAAGGCCCTAAAATTAGGGAACCAGGGAGGGGAGGACTCAAACATATCTGCTGGAAGTGAGGGTGCCCGTATTATACCACCACAACACTTTCCCAGCAAAATTGCTCAAACTGCAAAGGTGCAGAGTGTGGACCAAAAGGGGGACAAGTAAGGACACCATTTATCAGTGCGACACTGGCCTGTGAAAAAAGAATTGCTTCACAGTGTAACAAATATCTATGGATTATTTTATTGTTTTTTTTTTACCCCATTATTATACCACCTGACTATTCCTTGAAATACTCTGCCCAGCTTACATGTACCCCCACATTATAAACTGAAATACCAGAAAACTCCAAACAATTCTACTACCAAGCAAAATCCACGCTCCAAAAGCCAAATAACGCTCCCTCCCTTCTGAGCCCCACAGTGTGCCCAAATAGCAGTTTACTTCCACAAATATGGCATCGCCGAACCAAGGAGAACCCTTTTAACAATTTTTGGGTGTGTGTCTCCAGTGGCACAAACTTGGCATGACATATTTGCCACTGAAATGGCATATCTGTTGAAAATTTTAAATTTTTACTTTGCACCATCCACAGCGGAATCATTTATGGAAAAGAAATGTGGGGTGAAAATGCTCACTACACCCCTTAATAAATGCTTTGAGGGGTGTAGTTTCCAAAATGGGGTCACTTCTCAGGTTTTTTTTATTTCACATCAGAGCCTTTGCAATTGTGAACCAATACTTTGTAAGTCGCCAAATTAGGCCTCAATTTCGCATTGTACTCTTTCACTACTGAGCCCTGTCGATCGTCCAGGCAAAAGATTAGGGCCACATGTAGAGTGTTTCTAAAACCGGGAAGCACAGCATAATAATTAGAGAGTTGTATTTTCATGGTGGCAAAAGCCGGCCACCACCACATAATGGCATATCTAAATTGCCATTTTCACTCTGCAACATCGAGTGTACACAAATTTCTGTAAAACGCATGCGGGGTTAACATTCTCACTACACCCCTAGGTGAATACCTTTAGAGGTGTAGTTTCCAAAAGGGGGCCACTTCTGGGGGATTTCCACTGTTTTGGTCCCACAGGAGCTTTGCAAATGTGAGATACCGCCCAGAAACCAATCCAGAAAAATCTGCACTCCAAAAGCCAAATGGCGCTCCTTCCCTTCTGAGCCCTACTGTGTACCACCACATATGGGCTAAATTGCTTTACAAATGTTGGGCACTTTTTCTAATTTTATTTGTTAAGAAAATGAAAAATTTTGAGCTAAAGCTACATCTTATAAGAAAAAAAAAAATAATTTTTATCTTCACTGCTCCCAATTCTAATAAAATCTATGATACACATGTGGAGTCAAAACTCTCACTACACCCCTAGATGAATTCAGCGAATTCATGAATTTTTGGGAGTTTTCACTGTTTTAGTTCCACAGGGGCTTTCCAAAAGCGATATGGTGCCAAGTAACAAATCCAGCAAAATCTGTGCTTCAAAAGCCAAATGGTGCTCCTTCTGTTCTGAGCTCTGCCATGTGTCCAAACATCAGTTTATGACAACATATGAGGTATTTCCCTATCTAGAGAAGTTGCTTTATAAATGGTGGTGTCACGTAAGGTTCGTGGACCCACTGGGCCGTACCACCTTGGCGATATGGCAGCTGGCCAACAGGGCGCAGGTCAAAGTCTATCGTTCGTATATGGTACCTGTGGTAGCTCGGACAGTAGCAAGGCAGGCTCGGCTGGGACTAGGCAGCGGGCAGACGTCAGGCATGGAGTAGCAGGACAGGTGTGGAATACAGAACAGCACGACTACAGCTCAGCACGGCACATGACCAGGATAGCACGGGATACAGGATACGGGATACACTGGCAACTGGAAAACACTGGGAGACCATTTGCTTAGACAAACTAGTATACAACAAACAATGCTCAGGCACTGCAGGAAGGGGCTGGACCCCTCTTATAGTCCAGGGTGCTCATGGGCTAATTTAGCATTAAAGTCCGGTGCTCGCGCCCCTTTAAGAGCGGGCACGAGCGTGTGCGCGCACCTTACGCGAGGGGTGCAGTTTTTAAAATGGGGCGATTCATAGGGGTTTGTATTGTATGGGCCTCTCAAAGCCATTTTATAACTGAACTGGTCCCTGAAAAAATAGCCCTTTGAAATTTTCTTGAAAATGTGAGAGATTTCTGCTAAAGTTCTAAGCCTTGTAATGTCCTAGAAAAATAAAAGGATGTGGGTTCCGTGCTGGGACCACTATTATTCAATTTATTTATTACTGATAAAGAGGATGGGATTAATAGCACTATTTCTATTTTTGCAGATGACACCAAGCTATGTAGTAATGTTCAGTCTATGGAAGATGTAAATAAATTACAAGCTGATTTGGACAAACGAAGTGTTTGGGCATCTACTTGGCAAATAAGCTTTAATGTGAATAAATGTAAAGTTATGCATCTGGGTACCAACAATCTGCATGCAACATATGTCCTAGGGGGAGCTACACTGGGGGAGTCACTTGTTGGGAAGGGTCTGGGTGTACTTGTAGATCATAGACTAAATAACAGCATGCAATGTCAATCAGCTGTTTCTAAGGCCAGCAAGATATTGTCATGTATTAAAAGAGGCATGGACTCGCGGAACAGGGATATAATATTACCACTTTACAAAGCCTTAGTGCGGCCTCATCTATAATATGCAGTTCAGTTTTGGGCTCCAGTTCATAGAAAGGATGCAGAGGAGTTAGAAAAAATACAAATAAGAGCAACAAAGCTTATAAGGGGCATGGAGAATCTAAGTTATGAGGAAAGATTAAAATAATTAAACCTATTTAGCCTTGAAAGGAGACGACTAAGGGGGGACATGATTAACTTATATAAATATATGAATGGCAAATTGGCACATACAAAAAATGTGGTGAAATCCTGTTCCATGTAAAACCCCCTCAAAAAACAAGAGAGCACTCCCTCCGTCTGGTGAAAAAAAGGTTCAATCTGCAGAAGCGACAAGCCTTCTTTACTGTGAGAACTGTAAATCTGTGAAATAGACTACCACAGCAGCTGGTTACAGCAGCAACAGTAGATGGCTTAAAAAAAAGGCTTGGATAATTTCCTAGAACGAAAAAACATCAGCTCCTATGTCAATGTGGAGAAACTTTTCCCTTTCCCTTTCCCATCCCTTGGTGAAACTTGAAGGACATGTGTCTTTTTTCAACCGTACTAACTATGTAACTATGTAACTTTGTTAAAAAAACTATGCCAATCTAAAGTAGACATATGGAAACTGTGAAATAGTAGCTATTTTGTGTGGTATAACTATTTATCTTACAAGTAGATACATTTAAATTGATAAAAATGCAAATTTTTGCAATTTTTCGCTAAATTTTGGTGTTTTTCACAATTAAATACTGAATGTATAGACCCAATTTTACCAGTAACATACAGTCCAATGTGTCACGAGAAAACAAACTCAGAATCGCTTGGATATGTAAAAGCATTGCAAAGTTGTTACCACATAAAGTGAAACATGTCAGATTTGAAAAAGGAGGCTCTGTCAGGAAGGTCAAAAGTAAAGTAGTAAGCATTCTGTACCTGGTGGTAACAGTGGCCTATTTTTATTCTTTATCTGGTGGTCAGTAGTAAACATAGCATATTAGTACCTGGTTGCCAGAAGAACATTTATTGTTTGGTCCTGGTAATTCAATGAGTTCTATACTCATTGATGGTCTAGTTTGGACATTGCAATTCATAGTGAATTTATTGGAGTGCTGTAATTTCTGGTTGTCAATTTATCCCCCTGTAAATCCTAATGGTCCAAAGGCAAACAATTGAATCCTGTATTTTATAAGACTCATTAATTTATCTGTATGAAATGATGGTGTTTATGATTTATTGCTAAGAAATAGCTTTATGAATTAGATTTTTCTAATCATAAAACATGTACCATGAATGTGTAAATTGTTTGTAATTCATGTGTGGAGAATAGTTCTTATGGTCTCCTTACCCATGCCTTTAATGTATATCGTTTCCTGCCCTCGTGTTGGCTTACATGGGAAGATGTCAGATAATTGACCCAACAACTTTCAAACAAAATTTATCTGTATATGAAGTGACAAATGTCCCTGCACATTTCTCATATATTAAATGCAAATAAACAATCATTTACAATAACTTTAAGTATTTAATAGTGTAATTTCAAACATTGAAATCCATTGTAAATTATATAAATGCAATACTTGTATGTTCGGAATAGTTAATAGTTTTGTAACATGCAGTAGAATGAGCTTCTTTCCAATTTGATCTTTTCTTCATAACACATTTGGTTAAGTGATTATCTGGCTCTATAGAGGCCATCTGGTTTAGCATCAATGACATGAATCACCTCCTGTCATTACTAGATGTGCTAAACATGTTGGAATATTGTTATTCAAGAGTGCTGCCAATATTTTTGCAAGGTATCCTTCTGCTTTGCCTTTCATTTCTTAACTTGTGAAAGGAAACACTAATATTTTTTTCAATGCAATAGTAACTATATAATAATTTTAACATTTTAATATATTAAGAATGATGTACAAAAATAAAACATTAAATATGTAAATAAAACCACTGACAGGTGAAGTAAATAACATTGATTATCTCATGACGATGGTACCTAGAGAAGAATATTTTAGGCAATAAGTGAGCAGTTAATTTTTTAAGTTAATGTGTTGGAAGAACGAAAATGGACAAGCTTAAGGATCTAGGCGACTTTAAAAAGGGCCAAATTATGATGGCTAGATGACTGGGTCAGAGCACCCACAAAATGACAGGTCTGGTGGGGTGTCCAGTGCAGGTTAGTACCTACCAAAAAGTGGTCTAATGTCCAAGGAGGGAAAACTGGTATACCGGCAACAGGGTCATGAGCTCTTAAGGCTCATTGATGTATGTGGGGAGTGAAGGCTAGCCCGTCTTGTCCGATTCCCACAGAAGAGCTATTATAAAAAACGAATTGCTGAAAAACTTAATACTGGCTATTAAAGAAACACAGTCCATCACAGCTTTCTGCATATGGATCTGGTCAGAGTGCCCCTGCTGCCTCTGTACACCACTAAAAGCCCCCAAAATGGTCATGTGAGCATCAAAACTGAACCACGGTGCAGTAAAGGAAGGTGGCCTGGTCAGATAAATAATGTTTTCTTTTACATCATTTGGATGACCAGGTGCATGCGCGTCTCTTATTTGGGGAAGAAATAGCACCAAGATGCGCTTTCGGAAGAAGCTTGGCTTGGCCGAGGCAGTGTGATGCTCTGTGCAATGTTTTTCTGGAAAACCTTGGATATTGTCATTCATACAGAAGTTACTTTAAGGAACATGACAAAGAGTTCAAGGTGTTGACTAGGCCTCTAGAATTCTCAGATCTCAATCCAATTGAGCATCTTTGGGATGTGCTATAAAAACAAGCGGCACTAGGGGGGCTTACATATTAGGCAGGTATTTTTTAATGTTAAGGCTGATCGGTGTGTGTGTATATATATATATATATATATATGTATATATCAGTGGCGTAACTACCGCTATAGCAGCCGTAGCGGCTGCTATGGGGCCCGTGGCATGAGGGGGCCCGTGTCGACCGCCGGCACGGGCCCCCACCATGGCCGGAGGCTCGGCTAGCAGCCGCTATGGCTGCTACAGCGGGACGCCACTGAAAACTACGGCAGAGCAGGGAGGTATCTCCCCGCTCTGCCATTAAACAAAAGACATGTATTCCCTATCCACAGGATAGGGGATACATGTGTGATTGCTGGCATTGATAGGGAGAACGGGGGACTGAAAGTCCCCTGAAGTTCTCCATCACAAACCTCGGACTTCCGGGGTCTGTGTCGGCAGCTCCGTAGAAGTGAATGGAGCACCGGTCGCGCTTGTGCACATGCGTGACCAGCGCTCCTTTCATTTTTATTGAGCTGCACAGACGCCGGAAGTCAGAGGTTAGTCATGGAGAACTTCGGGGGACTTTCGGTCCCCCGTTCTCCCTATCGCTGCCAGCGATCACACATGTATCCCCTATCCTGTGGATGGGGGATACATGTCTTTTGTCTTTTCACACTGTAGGTCGCATTTTTTTGGTGGGTTGGGGACGCTGTATGGCGTTCCCTACCGGGGGGGGCTGTATGGCGTTCCCTACAGGGGGGATGTATAGCGTTCCCTACAGGGGGGGCTGTATGGCGTTCCCTACAGGGGGGGCTGTACGGCGTTCCCTACAGGGGGGGCTGTACGGCGTTCCCTACAGGGGGGGCTGTGCGGCGTTCCCTACAGGGGGGGCTGTATAGCGTTCCCTACAGGGGGGCTGTATGGCGTTCCCTACAGGGGGGCTGTATGGCATTCCCTACAGGGGGCAGCTGTATAGCGTTCCCTACGGGGGGGCTGTATGGCGTTCCCTACAGGGGGGGGCTGTATGGCATTCCCTACAGTGGGGGCTGTATGGCGTTCCCTACAGGGGGGGCTGTATGGCGTTCCCTACAGGGGGGGCTGTATGGCATTCCCTACAGGGGGCTGTATGGCGTTCCCTACAGGGGGGGCTGTATGGCGTTCCCTACAGGGGGGGCTGTATGGCGTTCCCTACAGGGGGGGCTGTATGGCATTCCCTACAGACCCCCCCTGTAGGGAACGCCATACAGACCCCCTGTAGATAACGCCATACAGACCCCCTGTAGAAAATGCCATACAGACCCCCTGTAGATAACGCCATACATACCCCCTGTAGATAATGCCATACAGTCCCCCCTGTAGATAACGCCATACAGTCCCCCCTGTAGAGAACACCATACAGCCCCCCTGTAGATAGCGCCATACAGCCCCCTCTGTAGATAACACCATACAGCCCCCCTGTAGATAGCGCCATACAGTCCCCTCTGTAGATAACGCCATACAGCCCCTCTGTAGATAGCGCCATACAGCCCCCTTTGCAGATAACGCCATACAGTCCCCCTGTAGATAGTGCCATTCAGCCCCCTCTGCAGATAACGCCATACAGTCCCCCTGTAGAAAGCGCCATACAGCCCCCTCTGTAGATAAAGCAATACAGCCCCCCTGTAGATAACGCCACACAGCCCCCTCTGTAGATAGCGCCATACAGACACCCCTGTAGATAACGCCATACAGCTCCCTTTGTAGATATCTACAGAGGGGGCTGTATGGCGTTATCTACAGGGGGGACTGTATGGCACTATCTACAGAGGGGGCTGTATGGCGCTATCTACAGAGGTGGCTGTATGGCGCTATCTACAGGGTGGCTGTAAAAAAGGCACTATCTACAAGGGGGGGTTGTGTGACACCCAGGGGAGGGGGGGCCCCAGTCAAAAGTTTTCTATGGGGCCCAGTCTTTCCTAGTTACACCCCATATATATATATATATATATATATATATATATATATATATAAAGACAGAGAACACAGTAACGGCACCAGGACTTCAAGGTAGATGAAAAAGCAGGGTGGATTTATTCACCTCAACACAGCAACGTTTCGGTTCAACAAAAAACTTTCTCAAGCCATAAAAAACTAAACAAAGTGTCAGGTATAAATAGGAGGAGCATACATTAATCACCAATAAAGTAATCATATGTACAGTTCCAATAAAACATACACACATATACATCCCAGTGTATCAAAAAATCGATCGTGGAGTGCACATATTTTTTCAATATAAAACATACATAGGCAATATAAAATGCATGTTTAGTGAGTTTATAATACTCATACATAGTGTAAATAGGGCAATTAGGATAATTGGAAAGCAAAGCAGAGGCCAATTCAATTTGCATAAGAATAAACTTACTTTTTAGTAATCAATCCATACAGGGAGGGAGATATCCACATGTCAAGTTCGCGCGTGTCCACTGCGCATGCTCCAAAGTTGGCGTCCACACCGGATGTTTAGTCCGGTGGAACACATCGAGGAACAAATCGCCACTGCGCATTTATATATATATATATATATATATATATATATATATATATATATATATATATATATATATATATATATATATATATATATAACAGGAACAGAGAGCAAGTAACAGCACCAGGACTTCATTGTTAGGGAGATGTTGGTTTATTCACCACCGGGTGGAAAAAATGAGCAACGTTTCGGTTCACACCTGAACCTTTCTCAAGCTGATTTCAAAAGTGCATAGTGCCACATATATATAGGGATACACAGGATATACAATCAATAGTGCAATTAATAATACATATGTAAAAAATCTGTTAATACAAGAAACATAATCATACAAAGGTAAACATATGTCGATCAATGTGACCAATTAATGTGTTAAGAAACAACATCTCTTAATATTAAATAAATGATAGAAAGATAAATAAGGTAATATTATAATTGCCTTAATCAATGACATCAACTCATAATGAAGGGGAGGAGCAGAGGGAGTGTTCCCACACAATTGTACTGGAAAAAAACAGGAATTATATCATAAAACTTACAGTGTCAGCTCACTGTGATGCATGGAGTAAACCATGGCGTCCCGCAATCGCATGCGCACAATGGCGGACTGCCGGTAGTGCGTCATGTGGAACGCATCCCTGGAACGCAGTATGGTCGCGCATGCGCAGACAGTAAATTCTGTCCCGACGTATGTTTTTAACAATATGAAATAACACTCAAAAGAGTGTGTAGCCAGCAATCTATATTTCTTTATGTGAATAGCCCACACTGAATATATATGTGAGATATAATTATATGTCTGTATCAAAAGACTCGTTATGGAGTCTGAGAATATAATGGCCACGGACTGCAATATGAATGGGGAGAACGGCTGCACCTGGATAAATAGGTAGCCATAAACAAAATAGTCTCAACCACCCACTCATATATCTTTTTATGTTCAGGACCATAATGTAGACATAAATAAACCAACATCTCCCTAACACTGAAGTCCTGGTGCTGTTACTTGCTCTCTGTTCCTGTTATCTCATTCCAAGGAGTTGATTCATCCTTCTACTGGTAACGTGCACATAGCCTGATTTTCAGTTTACCTTGAGTGCTGTGTTTCTTGCATCTATATATATATATATATATATATATATATATATATATATATATATATATATATATATATATATGTGTATATACATATATATATATATATATATATACTTGTGTCTCGTAGTAGCAGGAGCATAGCTAGGGGGGGGCAAGCGGGGCATGTGCCCCGGGCGAAGTTCAGATGGGGGGCGCCAGCGCCCCCTCCTCCTGCACTATAATTGTACCTGTGTCGCAAGGACACAGGTACAATTAGAAGCAATGAATGACCGGGCACGTTCCGTGCCCGGCCATTCAGCGCCTTTCCACGAATGAAGCGACTGGTACCTTGTTGTACCAGTGATGCTTCCGTTGATGAAAGGTGCTGACTGACTGGCATGGAAAGTCATCCTGCCCAGCCAATCAGCGCCTTTCATAGACACTGCGTTCAACCCCCTGGAGACCTGCGCAGAAGAGAGCAGGTCTCCATGGCTGCCGGACGGCGTGGGAGCGGGAATAAGGTGAGTTTGAAATGTTTTTTTTTTTTTTAAATTGTAATAGAAGTGTGTGGCTGTATCTGCGGGTGGGACTTTGTCTACACGGGGGACTTTATCTACGGGGGGTTTCTATCTACAGGGGGACTATATCTACAGGGCTGGGCTATATACAGGGGGACTATATCTACAGGGCTGGGCTATATACAGGGGGACTATATCTGCTGGGCTATATACAGGGGGACTATATCTACAGGGCTGGGCTATATACAGGGGGACTATATCTACAGGGCTGGGCTATATACAGGGGGACTATATCTGCTGGGCTATATACAGGGGGACTATATCTGCTGGGCTATATACAGGGGGACTATATCTACAGGGCTGGGCTATATACAGGGGGACTATATCTACAGGGCTGGGCTATATACAGGGGGACTATATCTGCTGGGCTATATACAGGGGGACTATATCTACAGGGGGGGACTATATACAGGGGGACTATATCTACAGGGGGGCTATATACTGGAGTGGGCTGTCTATAGAGCACCATATACAGGGGTGGGCTATATAGTATATAACCCCCTGTAGATATAGCCCACCCCTGTATATGGTGCTCCATAGATAGCCCACCCCAGTATATAGCCCCCCCTGTAGATATAGTCGCCCTGTATATAGCCCAGCCCTGTAGATATAGCACCCTGTAGATATAGCCCCCTGTAGATATATTCCCCCTGTATATAGCCCACCCCTGTATATAGCCCACCCCTGTAGATATAGCCCCCCTGTGTATAGCCCCCCTCTGTAGATATAGCCCCCCTGTGTATAGCCCACCCCTGTAGATAGAGCCCCCCTGTGTATATCCCAGCCCTGTGTATATCCCAGCCCTGTGTATATCCCAGCCCTGTGTATATCCCAGCCCTGTGAATATCCCAGCCCTGTGTATATCCCAGCCCTGTAGATATGGTCCCCCTGTAGATATGGTCTCCCTGTAGATATGGTCCCCCTGTAGATATGGTCCCCCTGTAGATAGCCCACCCCTGTATATAGTCCCCCTGTAGAAATAGTCCCCCTGTAGATATAGCCCACCCCTGTATATAGTCCCCCTGTAGATATAGTCCACCCCTGTATATAGTATCCCACAAATGGCTCCCCCTATATTGCTCCACAGAAAGCCCACCCCTGTATATAGCCCCCTTGTACATATAGTCCACCCCTGTATATAGTGCTCCACAGATAGCCCACCCTTGTATATAGTATATACAGGGGTGGGCTATCTGTGGAGCACTATATACAGGGGTGGATTATCTAGTGGAGCACTATATACAGGGGTGGACTATATGTACAAGGGGGGGCTATATACAGGGGTGGGCTATCTGTGAAACACTATATACAGGGGTGGACTATATGTGGAGCACTATATACAGGGGTGGGCTACATCTACAGGGGGGGCTACATACATGGTTGGGCTATCTGTAGAGCTCTATATACAGGGGTGGGCTATATCTACAGGGGGCTATATACAGGGGTGTGCTATCTGTAGAGCACTATAGGGGGAGTTATTTGTGGGACACTATATACAGGGGTGGTCTATATGGGGGCACTATCTACAGGGGCTCTATGGCAGGCACTATCTACAGGGGGCTCTATGGCAAGCACTATCTACAGGGGGCACAGTGTGTGTGTGTGGGACACGGTGTATGGTGCTATTATAATTAGAGGTGCAGTGTTTGGCGCTATTATATTTAGGGGCGTATTGTGTGGTATAATGATAACTTTATATTTATTTATAGGTGCAGAAATGTTGGAAAAGTGAGAAGCTGAAGACATCTGAGCGGCAAACTGCAGAAATGAGCTGTGACCGGGAGAAGTCCATCATAGAGGTCTGGACCAAATGGAGAAAAAGAACTAGAATCTGAGACGTCACCGGTGAGTCACTTAATGTAAATGTTTATTCTGTCTCTAATCAGCACTGTAGTCACTGTATGATCTGCAGCGAGATGATGGATGATATGATTATGATAGGATTTATTTTTCGTGAAACGGCTTCTCCCAGCATATCCTTACCATTGTTCGGGCCATGCTGGGAGCTGTAGTTTTACGCCGTACAAACCTATACGGCAGGGGTTGCACTAAATTTAGCTGTATTTGTTCTGGGGCTGTATATATGTACCGAGCTTGGTTCTGGTGTTGTGTATAGGACCATATTGCTTGTGAAATGTACAAATAATTTTATGCTCGCGTTACATAAAAAGAAATGACATGTCGATTGGTAGAGAAAACAAACACGGCGAGGGGGAAGGAGATGTCGGGAAAGAGGTTGGGGGGGGGCGCCAAACTGAATCTTTGCCCCGGGTGCTGGAGAACCTAGCTACGCCTCTGCGTAGTAGTGGTTAAAAAGAGATGTAGCATCAGAAATTACACAAATCCAGCTTTTATTATGAAAATTAAGCCTGGATTCACACAGTGTTTGTTGCTTTTTTGTGGCATTTTTTAGATAAAAATTACGGTAAGCTGTTACTTTAAAGTGATTAAACCACCATGGCTTTTTAAATTAAAAACATAATTTTATTAGTAAGGTTGAACCTAAAGATGAAACTCACCGTTTAAATATTATTTTGATCATTGTCTATTTTTGGCCTCTCTGCGCCAGTGTTGATATGGCTCACGTGACTGCCACTCACCCACTTCAGCCTACAGTTCCCATGATCCTTTGGGCAAGTTTCTGCTCTCTCAGCCTGCTGTCGGTGACAATGTGTTCGACTGCTCATGGGCAGCTTGGGCAAGGAGAGGCAGGGAGAAAGGCGTGTTACTGATCGAGGATCTGGCTTGAAACTATGATGAACGGAGCTTGCATGACGCACTGTATAAGCATCATTAGGGGGACTTGCACAGTGTAATCAGTGGACACCAGGTGGTGCAGTTACAGGACAGTAAGCATAATAAAACAAAAAGGAAAAATATTTTTACATTTTTGTATTTTATAAATGTTTTTTTTTCTATTACTGAGCGTTTTATCCCCTTAAAGTCCAAGCCATTTTTTGTTTTTTCATTTTCGTTTTTCACTCTCCGCTTTCCAAGAGACATAACTTTTCTAATTTTACATGAATGGAGTGGTGTGAAGGCTTATTTTTTTGTGGGAGAAGTTTCATTTCTTTATATTTTGTGCACTACTAAAACTGTATTTAACTATTTTTTACACTTTTTATTAGTTCCCTGGGGGGATTCAAACCAGCGTTCGTCAGATCACTGTTAAAATACACTGCAATACCAATGTATTGCAGTGTATTGTGACTTTTACAGGCTCATGTGAGGCAGTGCTTAACAAGAGAAGAAAGAATGCAGACCTGGGAGCCTTCATAGGCTCCCAGGCTGACATGACAACCATCGGCACCCCGCGATCGCGTTGCAGGGGGCCGATGGCCTGTCGGGGAGGGTTGCCCCCTCTTTCTAATGGCTTAGATGCTGCGGTCGCTATTGACCATATTGCATCCAAATTGAACTCACATTCACATCACAGATCAAGACCTTTCTGCTGCTGATGCTTCTGCTCCGAAATCCTGTTATCTGTCTAGTAGCCAGGCTTCATCCACAGGCAGTACAGTCTCTTAGCTGTCATCACCACTGTTATCTACTGCTCCTCCTCCTCCATCCCGTCAGTTATCCATAACGGAATCTATGGCCAACAAACAACCCTATGTGCCCAGTCATCCAGTTGTCATGCGGATGAACTCATGCCTGGCCAAGTTGTTGGTGGTGCAGTTGCTGCCATACTACCTGGTTGAGTCCACTGCCTCTAGGCAACTGAAGGCGTGCACTCAGCAGATACCTAGCCTCCATTACTTCTCAAGGAAACCTGTCACTGCCTTACAGAATCATGTGGAGAAGGTGGGCCATTTCTTGCAATTGTTGGTGTGCAGCAAGGTGCACGCCACCGTCAACACATTGAGCAGCAACTATGGGAGGGGCAGTACATGTCTTTTACGGCCCACTGGGTCAATATTTTGCAGTGTGATGCACCACCACAAGAAGGCCAGGCATTACTAATACTTATAGCACCACAGTTGTGCCTGTCTGGTTAAACTCTGGACACCAGGCACCTATCTCTCCTCCTTCTCCACATCCTCCTCAACGTCCTTTCCCCGACTGGGCAGAGCATAGCTAACACTCCTCTTCCCTCCTTTCATAGGTGCAAAGTGAAGTGCTACAATGCTGAATTACATCTGCTGAGCCTGGGCGAGGAAAGACACACATGGGAGGAGTTGCTACTCTGAATAAAGGAGAAAATCTCACGCTGACTGTCTCCTTGCAAACGCACACTGGGCAATGTGGTCACTGATGATGAGAAAAACATTGTGGCTGCACTGCGTCTAGGTCACATGACACATGCTCCGTGCATGACACATGATCAATCTAGTCATAACACGTTTCTTAAAAACATATGTTGATTTGAAGAATGTGCTGGCCATGTCCAGGAGAGTTTGCGTTTGCTTTAGCCATTCTTATGTATTTATGTATGCCGTCCTAGACTTTCAGTCAGTGGTGTAACTACCGCTGTAGCAGCCGTACCGGCTGCTACGGGGCCCGCTGCATAAGGGGGCCCGCACCACCCGCCGACATGGCCCCCCCCACATGGCCGGAGGCTCCACTAGCAGCCGCTATGTCTGTTACAGCACGATGCCACTGAAGGGTTTGTTCCTACAAAATACATGCATCCCCTATCCACAGGATAGGGGACACATATGTGATCGCTGGCAGCGATAAGGATTAACAGGGGACCAAAATTCCCCTGAAGTTCTCCATGACAAACCTCGGATTTCCGGGGTCTGTCGGCAGCTCCATAGAAATGAATTGTGTACCGGTCGCGCCTGTGCGCATGGGTGACCAGCACTCCTTTCATTTTTATTGAACTGCGCAGACTCTGTAAGTCCGAGGTTTGTCATGGAGAACTTCGGGGGACTTTCGACTTTTTCCTTATCGCTGCCAGCGATCACACATGTGTCCCCTATCCTGTGGATAGGGGACACATCTCTTTTGTAGGACAAACTATAGGCCGTTTTTTTTTTTGGGGGGGGGGGTTCGGGGCTGTATGGCGTTACCTACAGGGGGGCTGTATGCCGTTATCTACAGGGGGCGCTGTATGGCGTTATCTACAGGGGCGCTGTATGGCGTTATCTACAGGGGCACTATATGGTGTTACCTACAGGGGGGCTGTATGCCGTTATCTACAGGGGAACTGTATGGCATTATCTACAGGAGGGGTTTGTGGCAGTGTGGCATTATCTACAGGGGAGGCTGTATGGCGTTATCTACAGGGCCACTGTATGGCGTTATCTACAGGGGGTTTGGGGCTGTGTGGCATTATCTACAGGGGAGGCTGTATGGCGTTATCTACAGGGCCACTGTGTGGCGTTATCTACAGGGGGCGCTGTATGGCGTTATCTACAGGGGCGCTGTATGGCGTTATCTACAGGGGACTGTATGGCATTATCTACAGGTGCGCTGTAATACGTTATCTACGCGGGCGCTGTACGGCGTTATCTACAGGGGGCTGTATGGTGCTATCTACAGGGGGGCTGTATGGTGCTATCTACAGGGTGCGCTGTGTGGCGGAATCTACAGGGGGTCACTATCTACAAGGGGGGTTTTGTGATACCCAGTGGAGGGGGGGGGCCCAGTCAAAAGTTCGCTATGGGGCCCAGTCTTTCCTAGTTACGCCCCTGCTTGTAGTGACAGAACGGTCTGCCTGAACAACAATTGATTTGCGACGTTCCAGCACGCTGGAATTCCACCTTACACATGTTGGACTGTCTGTTCGAACAGCGGAAAGCGGTGAATGATTTCCTCATTCAGCAGATGGACAGCTTTTGGAGCCATTGTAATTTTCAGCTCATGGAGTGGCAGGTGATCGCGGTCGCATGTCGCGCCTTGAGGCCCTTTGAAGAAGCGACTAGATTTGTCAGCAGGGACAAAAGTGGATGGAACAATGTTATGACCCTGATATTCAATCTGGAGCAAACACTCACAGAGATAATTCAGCAAAGGATGAAGGAAGGATCACATCTGGCATGCAGCACAATGGATGTTTAGCAGGAGGTGGAGAAGTGTGAGGAATTAGGAGCAAAGGAAGAGGTGGATTTGGAGATGGAATCAGTTCAGTTATCACAGGAAGGGATCTGTGACAAGGCAGACACCCAACATGATGACAGTGCTGATGACGACAACGACAACCATGATGATGAACAACCATGGCAGTATGGGTGGAGATGGAACCAACCGGGCCCTCGGAAACCATAGTGAGAATGGCGAGCTGTATGCTTTGTTGCTTGCGCGCTATTCAGCCGTATTGTTAGCATGAAGCAAAAAGATGAGTACTGGATAGCCACACTTTTAGATCCTCATATAAAACCAAAATGGGGAGGGAGACAAAATTGGCTTATTATCAAGAAAAGCTATGCAGTCAGCTTGCCATGGCTTTCAAGCGGCAGACACAGCATGTCTGACCGGGGTGCTACTTTCCGCCAGCACTACTACTTGCAACAGTTAGCAGCAGCATCAGCAGACATTTTAGTTTGGAGAACATGATGGCAAAGCTTTAGCATCCAATATGTCGACCTGACACACATTATCACCAAAGGGATGTTCACCACCACCTGAAAAAGCAGGTTCAGTCCCACCTGGATTGTGCTCATTTTCCGGCAGATACCCTGAGCCCAAACCCTGTGGAATTCTGGGTCAGCAGATTGGACCATTGCCAAGAACTGCCCAGGTTTGCCATGGGTCTACTATCTTGTCCACCCCCCAATGTAGCGTCAAAGCGAGTATTCAGCGTTGACAGGTGGTGTCGTCACCCCTAAGCGAATAAGATTGTCCGCCAAAAGCGTTGGAAAACTCAAGTTTGTTAAAATTAATCAGGCATGGGTCGGTGACGATTTTACAACCCCTGTGCCTGATGACACTGACTAGATCTGCCATTGCTGCTGTTAACTCGCTACTACTACCACCAGTCCTCCACCTCTGCTGTCCACTCGCAACTACTACCACCAGAGGCGTAGCTAGGTTCTCCAGCACCCGGGGCAAAGATTCAGTTTGGCGCCCCCCCCAACCTCTTTCCCGACATCTCCTTCCCCCTCGCCGTGTTTGTTTTCTCTACCAATCGACGTGTCATTGCTTTTTATGTAACACATTTGTACATCTTACAAGCAATATGGTTCTATACACAACACCAGAACCAAGCTCATTACATATATACAGCCCCAGAACCAAGTTCAGTACATAAATACAACACTAGCACAAATACAGCTCAATTTAGTGCAACCCCTGCCGTATAGGTGTGTACGGCGTAAAACTACAGCTCCCAGCATGGCCCGAACAATGGTAAGGATATGCTGTAAGATGATGTTTCACAAAAATAAATCCTATCATAATCGTCTCGCTGCAGATCATACAGTGACTACATTACTGATTAGAGGCAGAATAAACTTTTACATTAAGTGACTCACTGGTGACGTCTCAGATTCTAGTTCTTTTTCTCCATCCGGTCCAGACCTCTATGATGGACTTCTCCCGGTCACAGCCCATTTCTGCAGTTTGCCGCTCACATGTCTTCAGCTTCTCACTTTACCAACATTTCTGCACCTATAAATAAATATAAAGTTATCATTATACCACACACTACGCCCCTAAATATAATAGTGCCATACACTGCACCTCTAATTATAATAGCACCATACACCGTGTCCCACACACACACTGTGCCCCCTGTAGATAGTGCCTGCCATAGAGCCCCCTGTAGATAGTGCCCCCATATAGCCCACCCCTGTATATAGTGTCCCACAAATAACTCCCCCTATAGTGCTCTACAGATAGCCCACCCCTGTATATAGCCCCCTGTATATATAGCCCAGCCCTGTATATAGTGCTCCACGTATAGCGCAACCCTGTATATAGCCCCCTGTAGATATAGCCCACCCCTGTATATAGTGCTCTACAGATAGCCCACCCCTGTATATAGCCCCCCTGTAGATATAGCGCACCCCTGTATATAGTGCTCCACATATTGCCCAACCATGTATGTAGCCCCCCTGTAGATATAGCCCACCCATGTATATAATGCTCCACATATAGTCCACCCCTGTATATAGTGTTTCACAGATAGCCCACCCCTGTATATAGTGCTCCACATATAGCCCACCCCTGTATATAACCCCCCTGTACATATAGTCCACCCCTGTATATAGTGCCCCACTAGATAGTCCACCCCTGTATATAGCCCCCGTGTACATATAGTCCACCCCTGTATATAGTGCCCAACTAGATAGTCCACCCCAGTATATAGTGCTCCACAGATAGCCCACCCCTGTTTATACTATATACAGGGGTGGGCTATCTGTGGAGCACTATATACAGGGGTTGACTATATGTACAAGGGGGCTATATACAGGGGTGGGCTTTCTGTGGAGCATTATAGGGGGAGATATTTGTGGGATACTATATACAGGGGTGGGCTATATCGACAGGGGGACTATATCGACAGGGGGACTATATCGACAGGGGGACTATATCGACTGGGGGACTATATCTACTGGGGGACAATATCTACAGGGGGACTATATCTACAGGAGTGGGCTATATACAGGGGTGGGCTATATACAGGGGTGGGCTATATACAGGGCTGGGTTATATCTACAGGGGGGCTATATCTACAGGGGGACTATATCTACAGGGGGACTATATCTACAGGGGGGCTATATCTACAGGGGGTCTATATCTACAGGGGGACTATATACAGGGGTGGGCTCTATCTACAGGGCGACTATATCTACAGGGGTGGGCTATATCTACAGGGGTGGGCTATATCTACAGGGGTGGGCTATATCTATAGGGTGGCTATATACTATATAGCCCCCCCCTGTAGCTATAGCCCACTCCTGTATATGGTGATCCATAGATAGCCCACCCCAGTATATAGCCCCCCCTGTAGATAGACACCCCCTCGTAGATAAAGCCCCCCGCGTGTAGATAAAGCCCCGCGTAGATAAAGTCCCCCTTGTAGATGAAGGCCCCCCGTAGATAAAGTCCCCCCCGGTAGATACAGCCGCACACTTTTATTACAATTTAAAAGAAACAAAAAAAAACAATTCAAACTCAGCTTATTCCCGCTCCCACGCCGTCCGGCAGCCATGGAGACCTGCTCTCTTCTGCGCAGGTCTCCTGGGGGTTGGGCGTTGGCTGGGCAGGATGACTTTCCTTGTCAGTCAGCGCCTTTCATCGACGGAAGCGTCACTGGTACAAAAGGTACCAGTCGCTTCATTCGTGGAAAGGCGCTGAATGGCCGGGCACGGAACGTGCCCGGTCATTCATTGCTTCTAATTATACCTGTGTCCTTGCGACACAGGTACAATTATAGTGCAGGAGGAGGTGGCACTGGCGCCCCCCTCTAAGAGCGCCCGGGGCACATGCCCCACCTGCCCCCCCCTAGCTACGCCCCTGACTACCACCATTTCACCACCCCTGCAGCCGCCCGCTCCTACCAGGTCTACGCAACCACAGATCTCCTGTCCTGTCCATTTTTTTATACTGTGCCGCTGCTGATGCAGCTATTTCTACCACCACCTTTGCTGTCCATTAACTACTTCTACCACCAGTTCATCACCCCTGCTGCCGTCTGCTACTACCAGGCCTACACAACCCCAGATCTCCTCTCCTGTCCATTGTTTTATACTGTGCCGATGCTGATGCAGCTACTTCTACAACCACCCCTGCTGCTGCTTTTACATGGCCTAGACCACAACCACAGGTCAACCAGATAATCTCAATAAAGAGATAATTTTTGGTGGCTTTTCATTTGTAAAAAAAGCTATTTCTTCTTCACTTTCCAGGATGCCAATTTTGTTGCTACTCTCCAAAATGGGATCATTTTTTGACGGCTTGTAAAAAGCCATTGCTTCTTTACTTTCCAGATGCAAAACCTGTTGCTACTCCCAAAAAGGGATCCTTTTTGGACCGCTTGGAAAAACCCATTGCTTCTTCCTATTCGTGTATGTATAAAAAACGGCAGGTATCTGCCACCACCAAGAAGGGCTAATTTTTGGCCCTTTTTTAAATTAATAAGCATAAAAAAATGTGATAGTGCAATGTGTTTTTAAACAAGCTGTTACCATCGGTTTACCCATATACATGTTGCCATAGCTTTAACCTTAACTTTGCCTTATAAACAAGTCAAAATTACTTACATACACTCCTAGGTGACTTAAGAGTGGTATACAGTATTTTTAGAACTCTTAGGCATAGTGTTATACACGAGTTTTAGGGCTGTTGGTAAAATTTGGTTTGCTTCAAACTAATTCGGTCCAAACCAAACATTATGCCGAAATTTCACGAACCGGCCCAACAGAACTTTTCAAAAGTCTACTAAACTCTATTCCCATGGGTGACATGTCATTATACTGGCATATGGCAGGGGAATAAAAATGGCATAGGTGAAGGATTGGTGAGATAAGGCTTTAGGTTAATACACAAACTGAGTTGGAGCTCTGTTGGAGCCCTTTGTTAGTCTCTGCGTTCATATGACCACTCATTACCGATTATTGCCCTGTGTACACAGGGCAACGATCAGCCAATGAACAAGCAAATGCCCATTCATTGACTGATATGCTAGTTTATTTGACTAATACAATGGTCGCTAGTTGGCAGCACATCTCCTTCTGTAAACAGAGGGATGTGCTGCCGATATAATGGAAATGTATGGGGACGAAAGATCGTAGGAACAATCACTCATCCCCATATATCACCAATCATAGCTCCTTGTGAGCAATTTCTCACATCTTGAAGAAAATTTCTAAAACCTATTTATTTAGTAACCAGTTCAGTTCTGAAGTGGCTTTGAGGGGCCTATATATTAGAAACCCCCATAAATCATCCAATTCTAAAAACTGCACCCCTCAAAGTATTCAAAACAACATGTAGAAAGTTTCTTAAAGAGGCTCTGTCACCAGTTTATAACTGCCCTATCTCCTACCTAATCTAATAGGCACTTTAATGTACAGTTAGGTCCAGAATTATTTGGACAGTGACACAAGTTTTGGTATTTTAGCTGTTTACCAAAACATATTGAATATACCGTTATATAATCAATATGGACTTAAAGTACAGACTCTCAGCTTTAACTTGAGAGTATTCACATCCTAATTTGAGGAAGGGTTTAGGAATGTTCTTTAATATGTAGATGCCTCTTTTTAAAGGGACCAAAGGAAATTGGACAATTATCTCAAAAGCTATTCCTTTGTTAAACCATCATCAATTAAGCAGGTAAAAGGTCTGGAGTTGATTTCAGGTGTGGCATTTTCATTTGAAAGCTGTTGCTGTGAACCCACAACATGAGGTCAAAGGAGCTCTCAATGCATGCAAAACAAACCATCGTTTGGCTGAAAAAAATATGAAGAAATCAATATGAGAGATAGCACAAATGTTAAGAGTGGCCAAATCAACAGTTTGGTGCATTCTTGAAAAAAAAAGAGCGAACTGGTGATCTCGTGAACTACAAAAAGCCTGGACGTCCACGGAAGACAATGGTGGTGGATGTTCACAGAATCCTTTCCATGGTGAAGAAAAACCCCTTCACAACATTTACCCAAGTGAACAACACTCTCCTGGAAGTAGGTGTATCAATATCTAAGTCTACCATAAAGAAAATACTTTATGAGAGCAAATACAGATGGTTCACCACAAGGTGCAAACCATTAATCAGCTTCAAAAATAGAAAGTCCAGATTAAACTTTGCCAAACAACATGTAAAGCCCAGTTCTGGAACAGCAACTAAGATCAACCTGTACCAGAATGATGGGAGGAAGAAAGTATGAAAAAAGCTTGGAACGGCTCATGATCCAAAGCACACCACATCCTCTGTAAAACACGGTGGAGGTAGTGTGATGGCATAGGGATTCATAGCTGCAAAAGGCACTGCGTCACTACTGTTTATTAATGATGTGACTGAAGACAGAAGCAGCCGTATGAATTCTGAAGTGTTCAAGGATATACTTTCTGCTCAGATTCAACCAAATTCAGCAAGGTTGATTGGACGTCGTTTCACAGTACAGATGAACAATGACTCAAAACATACTGCGAAAGCAACCTGTAATGGATTTGCCTGACACAGCTTCTTTGTCAACGCCCATGGTTAATCAGCCTGCATCTGTGCCTAGGTCTGTTAGAGTGACTCGATCTGCTACCACTCAGGCTGGGAGGCTGAGGAGTGGGAGAACCTATCACAGCCTGGCCAGACGGAGCTAGCTCCCACCCTCTGTCTATTTATACCTTCATTTCCTGCTCCTCCTTTGCCTGTGATTCTGTCTGTTTCCTGGCTCTGCTGCTCCTGCTAATACTATTGACCTCTGCTTCAAATTGACCCTGGCTTTACTGACTACTCTCCTGCTCTGTGTTTGGTACCTCGTACACTCCTGGTTTGACTCGGCTCGTTCACTACTCTTGTTGCTCACGGTGTTGCCGTGGGCAACTGCCCCATTTCCCTTAGCTTCTGTGTACCCTTGTCAGTTGGTCTGTCGTGCACTTATTGAGCGTAGGGACCGTCGCCCAGTTGTACGCCGTGCAAGTAGGCAGGGACTGAGTGGCGGGTAGATTAGGGCTCACCTGTCTGTCTCCCTACCCCGTCATTACATAATCACAGGCCCAAATACCTTTTCTACCCTGGTCCCTGACACACTATGGACCCTCTTGAGGCCCTGGCTCAGCAAATGCAGGGTCTTTCCCTACAGGTCCAAGATCTGGCTCAGAGGTGCACCCAGCGTGATGCTACCCTGGTAGTGCCCCCCACCTCACCTCTAGAACCCCACCTCAAGTTGCCAGACCAGTTCTCAGGGGACTGGAAGACTTTTTTTCTCCTTCCGGGAGAGTTGTAGGCTCTATTTCCGTTTAAGGCCCCACTCCTCAGGTTCTGAGAACCAGCGAGTGGGTATAATTATGTCCCGGCTCCAGGACGGCCCCCAGAAATGGGCCTTCTCCTTGGCTCCTGACGCCCCTGAACTTTCGTCTGTTGATTTTTTTTTTCCGCTCTCGGGCTCATCTATGACGAGACTGGCAAGACTGCCTTTGCCGAGAGCCAGCTGGTGACCTTACGTCAGGGTAAGAGACCCGTTGAGGAGTACTGTTCTGACTTTAGGAAGTGGTGTGTAGCTTCTCGGTGGAATGACCCTGTCCTGAGGTGTCAGTTTAGATTGGGTCTGTCGAACGCCCTGAAAGACCTGTTAGTTAGTTATCTCTCTTCGGACTCTCTAGATCAGGTTATTGGTTTAGCGGTACGACTTGACCGACGTCTCAGGGAACGACGACTCAAACGTTTTTGTGCCTTTTCCTCTGACTCCCCTATGATGGCTCCAGAGGTTCAGTTTCTTCGTTCTTCCACGGAAAACTCGGATGAACCTATGCAACTCGGGGCCTCCATGTCTCCACAACAACGTAGAGAGTTCCGCAGGAAGCATGGTCTCTGCTTCTACTGTGGGGATGACAAGCATCAAGTGAACGACTGTCCTAGGCGTAAGAATAAGCAGCCAGAAAACTTCCACGCCTAAGTGACCATCGGGAGGTCGCTTGGGTGCACAGGTATTTCCCGTAAATATGAAGCCTAATAAAATCTTGCTTCCCTTTCAGGTCTCTTTTGGTGGTAGGTCTGCCACCGGCAGTGCCTTCGTGGACTCAGGGTCTTCTGTTAATATTATGTCTGCGGAATTTGCTATGTCTCTAGCTATGCCTTTAATTGATTTGCCTAAACCTGTCCCGGTAGTGGGTATCGACTCCACTCCACTTGCTAATGTTTTTTTTACACAGCAAACCCCTGTATTTGAACACATGGTTGGCTCCATGCATTTGGAGCAGTGTTCTGTGTTGGTGATGCAGGGATTATCGTCCGATTTGGTTTTAGGCCTTCCTTGGTTGCAGATGCATAATCCCACGTTTAACTTGAATACTGGGGGTCTTACTAAATGGGGTAATGAATGCGTGACTTCCTGTTTTCTATTAATTTGGTTTCTCTTGCTAAGGAAGTGAACACTCTACCTGAGTTTATTCAGGACTTCGCTGATGTTTTCTCTAAAAAAAAACCTCCGAAGAGTTGCCTCCTCATAGAGAGTACGATTGCGCAATCGATTTGGTACCAGGAGCTAAGCTCCCTAAAGGTAGGATATTTAATCTCTCTTGTCCTGAACGTGAAGCCATGAGAGAATATATTCAGGAAAGCCTGGCCAAGGGTTACATCCGCCCCTCTACTTCTCCGGTAGGTGCTGGCTTCTTCTTCGTAGGGAAGAAGGATGGTGGTCTTAGGCCATGCATCGATTACCGGAACTTGAATAAGGTCACTGTAAGGAACCAATATCCCCTTCCTTTGATTCCTTTGATTCCTGATCTCTTCAATCAGGTTCAGGGGGCCCAATGGTTCTCTAAGTTTGATCTTCGGGGGGCTTATAACCTTATCCGAATCAGGGAAGGGGATGACTGGAAGACTGCGTTAAACACGCCTGAAGGTCATTTAGAATACCTCATCTGCTTCAATTTGACCCTGGCTTTACTGACTACTCTCCTGCTCTGTGTTTGGTACCTCGTACACTCCTGGTTTGACTCGGCTCGTTCACTACTCTTGTTGCTCACGGTGTTGTCGTGGGCAACTGCCCCATTTCCCTTAGCTTCTGTGTACCCTTGTCAGTTGGTCTGTCGTGCACTTACTGAGCGTAGGGACCGTCGCCCAGTTGTACGCCATCGCCTAGGACGGGCCGTGCAAGTTGGCAGGGATTGAGTGGCGGGTCGATTAGGGCTCACCTGTCTGTCTCCCTACCCCGTCATTACACAACCCAGGAATTTTTAAGGCAATGAAGTGGAATATTCTGCAATTGCCAAGTCAATCACCAAATCTCAACCTGATCGAGCATGCATTTCACTTGCTTAAAGAGAACCTTTAATCTGCTCATACATGTGCAGCTGAGTGCAGCATGTAATGGGCAGGACTGCACAAAGCCTGGGATACTTTAAATTTTTTCCCTACCCTCCTTCGTTATTTAGATATTGGTGCCGTTATATTTGGCGCCCGATATTTAAATAACCCCATGAACTGTCAGTGGAGCGTGTAATGGCAAGGGGGCGTGTTACTATGCCTGTGACACTGTCCAATCAGCTACGGAGCGTGCCACAGCAAGAGCTGGAGAGAGTAGAGCGTGTGCGCGTGCACTCTCTCACTCTTCAGCTCTCGGCAGACAAAGACAAGACTGATCTCTCGCGAGAGATCACACAGTCTTGTACTTGTCTGCCGAACTGGCAAGGAAGCATGTAATGGCAAGGGGGCATGTTACTGCTACGGACAGTGCAAGAGCTGGAGAGAGGAGAGTGTGTGAACGCGCATGCGTGTTCATGCTCTGGCTCACTTTTCAGCTCTCGGCAGACAAGGACAAGACTGTGATCTTCTCTCACTAGCTTCTCTCACCAGCTCTGCGATGTTACCTGCCCCCATGCCATTACATGCCATCTATGAAAGACGCTGGTGTGAAAGGACTGTATACAAGCATAAGTAAAGTGGGATAGATTGGTTTCAAGATGTAGGTATAGAATGGAATAATAAGGGGCAAATCTGACACCATAATTGTATAGGCTAATATACTCGGAGGAGGCAAGGTTGCTTTAACCCCTTCCCGCCGCAGATTTTCATTTTCGTTTTTTCCTCCCCACTTTCCAAAAGCCATAACTTTTTTATTTTTGATCGATATAGCCCTATGAGGGCTTGATTTTTGCGGGACAAGTTGTAGTTTTTCGTACCACTATTTATTGTGCCATATAATGTACTAGGAAACGGAAAAAAAAATATGTGTTGGGTAGAAAATGAAAAAAAAAAGCGATTCCTCCATTGTTTTTTGTGCGTCGTTTTTACGGAATTCACTGTGCAATTAAAACATGTTGACTTTATTTTGTGGGTCAATACGATTACGGCGATACCAAATATATATAGTTATTTCTATATTTTACTACTTTTACAAGTAAAAACCTAAGTGCAAAAAAAAAATGTTATTTTGTGTCGCCAAATTCCGAGAGCCATAACTTTTATATTGTTCCGTCGATTAAATGGTATGAGGGCTTATTTTTTGCGGGATAATCTGTAGTTTTTAATGATACCATTTTGGGGTACATGAGGTATTTTGATCACTTTTTATTTCATTTTTTGTGGGAGATGAGGTGACCAAAAAATAGAGATTCTGGCGTTTACAATTTTGTTTTTACGGCGTTCACCGTGCGGATTAAATAATGATATATTGTTATAGATCAGACTTTTACGAACGCGGTGATACCAATTATGTTTATATATTTATTTGTTTACTATGCTCTAGGGGGAAATGGGAAAAGTGTTTTTTTTTTTACTTTTAATTAGAATTTTTTTTTTACATAAAAAAACAACTTTATTTTACTCAATTGAACTTTTTTTTTATTAGTCCCCCTAGGGGACTTCAACCAGCGATCACTAGATTGCTTGCACGATATGCTGCAATACTAATGTATTGCAGTATATCGTGACTCTGACAGGCTTCCATTAAGCCCTGCCATTGCGGGGGGGGGGCACGATGAGCTGTTAGAGGGGGTCGTCCCCCACTTTCTAATGATTTAAATGCTGCAGTCGCTATTGACCGCGGCATTTAACGAATTAAACGAGCGGGATCACGCTCGAATGCGATCCCGCTCATTACTCTGAAGTGTCAGCTGTAATATACAGCCGACACTGGCATCGTATGGAGCGGGTTCACTCCGTGAGCCCGTTCCATACTTCCCCTACCCGACTTTGTCGTATGGATACGTCAAATCTTGGGAAGGGGTTAAAGATCTCGGATTTGTGCTCGTATGGGCACGCTCTCACTCTTCAGTTCTCGGCAGACAAGGACAAGACAGTCTTGTACTTGCCGAGAGCTGAAGAGTGTGTGAGAGCGCACACGCTCTCCTCTCTCCAGCTCTTGCATTGTCCGTAGCAGTGACATTACATGCCCCTTTGCCAGTTTGGCAGACAAGTCCAAGACTGTGTGATCTCTCACCAGAGATCACAGTCTTTTCCTTGTCTGCCGAGAGTTGAAGAGTGAGAGCGTGGGCGTGCACACGCTCTCCTCTCTCCAGCTCTTGCTGTGGCACTGTCCATAGCTGATTGGACAGTGTCATAGCCATAGTAACACGCCCCCTTGCCATTACACATCGGGCACCAAATATAACGGCAGCAGTATCTAAGTAACGGAGGAGGGTAGGGAAAAAAAAATTAAGTGCCTCAGAGTTTGTGCAGCCCTGCCCATTACATTCTGCACTCAAACTTAAGGCAGACAGACCCACAAACAAGCAACAAATGAAGACAGCGGCAGTAAAGGCTTGGCAAAGCATCACAAAGGAGAAAACCCAGCATTTGGTGATGTGTATGGTTTCCAGACTTCAGACAGTCATTGCCTGCCAAGGATTCTCTACAAAGTATTAAAAAAAAAACCATTTTATTGGTAATGTTAATTTGTCCAATTACTTTTGAGCCCCTGAAATGAGGCTGTCTAGAAAAATAATTGCAATTCCTAAAAGTTTCGCAGGATATTTTTGTTCAACCCCTTGAATTAAACCTGAAAGTCTACACTTCAATTGTATGTCAGTTGTTTCATCTTAAATCCAATGTGGTGGCATGCAGAGCCCAAATCATGAAGATTGTGTCACTGTCCAAATAATTCTGGACCTAACTGTAGATAACTACTGTTTTTATTTTAGTTTGTTTTTTTAAAAACTTTTATTTTTTTTACAAAGTTCTGAACATTTTAAGATTTATGCAAATTTGTTCTTAATGCCCAACTTGGCGTTTCTTTACTTTCACCAAGTGGGCGTTGTAAAGAAAAGTGTATGACGCTGACCAATCAGGTTTGGTGATTGGTCATACACTTTTCTTTACAACGCCCACTAAAGCGCCTATTAGATGAGGTAGGAGATGGGGCAGTTATAAACTGGTGACAGAACCTCTTTAACCCTTTAGGCCCTGTTCACACAGAGTTTTTTCACACATTTTTTGATGCAGAAACCGCGTCAGAAAACGCGTCAAAAACTGCCATAAACGCCTCCCTTTGATTTCATTGGGAGGCAGAGGCATTTTTTTTCCCACGAGCGGTAAAACTGGCTCGCTGGAAAAAGAAGCGACATGCACTATCTCCAGGCTTTTACGACTCTGACCTCCCTCTGACATCAATGGGAGGCAGAGAAAGTGTTTTTCGCATTGTTTTTGCCCACGGCGCTCAATGGCCTCGGGCGGAAAATGCCGCGAGAAACACGGCAAACAGCGTGCAGGCAGATCAAAATCTACCTTAAAATTACAGACAGAATTTTGAGGCAGAATTTTCTGCCTGCAAATAAACTCAGTGTGAACATACCCTAAGGCCCCATGCACACGACCGTGTTCGGTCCGTGATATACGGTCCGCATGTCGGCTGCATGTCCCGGACCGAACACAGTGCAGGGAGTCGGGCTCCTAGCATCACACTTATCTATGACGATAGGGCTCACTGCCTGTCCGCGGAACTACTGTCCCGTACTGTAATCATGTTTTAGTGTGTGACAGTAGTTACGTGGATAGGCAGTGACACCTAGCGTCATAGATAAGTATGATGCTAGGAGCCCGGCTCCCTGTACTTTGTACGGTCCGGGACAAGCGGCCGACATGCGGACCGTATATCACGGACCGAACACGGTCGTGTGCATGAGGCCTTAGGCATTTCAAAAGAATTCAAGCAAAGTGGAGGTAAAATTTACAAATTTTTTTTGCAGAAATTAATTTTTTTCTGTAATACAGCAAGTGTTCACAAAAGAATACAACTCAATATTTATTGTCCAGATTGTGTCGTTTTTAGAAATATCCCACATGTGGCCCCAGTCTACTAATGGACTGAAGTACAGGCCTCAGAAACAAAGGAGCAGCTAGAGGATTTTGGGGCCTTTTATTAGATTATATTTTAGGCACCATGTCAGGTTTGAAGAGGTTTTGTGGTGCCAAAACAAAGGAAACACCCCCAAAAATACCCTATTTTAGAAACTAGACTCCCCAAGGAATTAATTTAAGGGTGTAGTGAGCATTTTAACCCCATAGGTTTTTTGCTAAATTTATTGTAATTAGGACTTAAAAATTAAAATGTACATTTTCTTCACACAAGAAGTAGCTTTAGCTCACATTTTTTAATTTTCACAAGAAATAAAGGAGAAAAGGCACACCAACATTTGTAATGCAATGTCTCCCGAATACGATAATACCGCATATGTGGTCATAAACTGCTGTTTCTAAGCGAAAAGATAGGTCAGCACTCCATGTTGTAGGTGATTATAATTTTAATTTTAGTACTTTTTATCCATATCATGTATCGGTTATTACCCCGTCTTCAGGCTCATGCTCAGACGGCTCAAAGGGGCTGCTATTGACCGCGGCATCTAAGTGATTAATCGTGAGAATGACTGTGATTGGTCCCTGGGGAACTAGCTGTGATAACTTCTGTATGAGACAGCAGTTGTCACAGCTTATACATGTGTCGGGGGGGAATGGTGCTGGTTTAAAGCTCAACATACAATTATTTAGCTGAGTGCAAACGATGCACTCAGCTCGATGTAATAGTACTGAGCTGAGAATTAAGGGGTTAATCTCTGCCTGATATAGCTTAAAGCACAATGTTTTATACATGGATTCTGCTATATAGGTACATGGAACAATTAAAGTGAAGATATGTAGTTATGTCCTTTTTTGGTGACAAACATTTATTATAGACAGGTATATTAGGAGCTGTTTGCTAGATCAACTCTTGACCTATATATTTCCTGTGTATACAGGAACATAGCTAAACTTTGAGCAGACGTTTAAGATATATTATACTTCATAAGCAGGCTAGCACCCACCAGACGAAAACAAGCAAATGCAAAGGTTAACCCTTAATGACCTATATGCAATAAAAAGTTAAATGGTAAAACATAATTATCCTCAAAGTCACTTAATATCCTTAAAGGGCACCTGTTACCTCTCCTGAGATGTCTATTTTTTAGTAAACACTAATGTTTCCTATGAAATAACAATTCTGGAATATATTTTCTTGGAACTCTGCATTGTGCCATTACTTTGTTATTCCTCCTAGAAATGTAATAAAAAAGCACTCCACTTTTCCTTTTATTGCCCCCTCCATTTGTACATTGGTGTTTCAGTGGGGAACTATGTGCAGAAATACTTAGCAATCCCTGCATCTTGTCGTTTTCACGTCCAACGCCGCTCATGTGATCTTCCCTCTGACTTGTCTTCAATCGGTGTGCTTTTCAGAAAATCGGAATTAAGGCTCTCAATGCATTCCTATGGGAGCCTCGTTCTGGCTCCCACAGGAATGCATTGAGAGCCTGAGCTCTAAGAAAAGTTCTAAGAAAAGATGCTCCAGAATTGTTATTTCATGGGAAAATAATTATTTACTAAAACAGACATTTCAGGAGTGGTGACTGATAGTCTTTATTAGTATATTATAGCTGGAAATTTCTTATGCCATAAACCATGTATTGACTATTTTTTTTTTTTTTTTTTATAATAATAATAAAATACTGTTGCTTCAATTTACCTTCAGAATTATGTTTTTCAATCCTTGGCTTATGTGTCAATACTATACTTGTTTTAACCTGTGTAATTTAAAGAGAAAACAAAACTATCAGCAAATAGAACAATATACACAATGAAATTATTGAAAGTATCAAACACCTACAGAGCTTACGAAACAGTTTTGATTAAAGTAAAATAAGAAAATGCATAAACATGTTTTTACATGATTTTACTTCATTGATAGGAATATCATTAAGGAACAAGAAAAAAAAATGCTTGGTAGCTATCTTGTGGGAAATAACCTCTAATGAATAATGAAAGAATCAAACAGTGGACATTTCTGCTATTATGTAAGTTATTTGCAACATTTTAAAATTGTTTAAAGTAGAAATACTAAAATATTTTCATTTACACAGTCGGCCTTATTTATCTATACAGTCCAACATAAAAATTGGCCTTCTTGTTCAGAGCAACCAATCAGCGTGCCGTATTATTTTTTATTCCGCTCTAAAAAAAGTTAAAGGGACAGTTTTTTGTTTTTATCTAAACAGAAAAACGGGCCTCCTCTAATCAACCACACACCTCTGCGCTATATTCCTGACGTCAGAACCTGCGCAAGCGCAAATGGCAGACACAGTGGCCTACAATGACCAATATATTTGCACATTTTTTTGTGCTTTTTAAAAGTGGAGGGAAAAGTGGACGTGGACTACTGCTTGGATAGGACCTAAACAAAATTCTGAAATGCAACTTTTAGAAAAAGGCACAAACAGAGTTGCAAATCAGAAAAAAAAGTCACATCTCTACTCCACACGGACCCCGTAGTGGAAAAAAGTGGAGAAATTTAATGGCAGGGATGTATGTTGTGCTAGATTTATCAAAGTTAGCAAATGCAGTCATAAATTTGTTGCAACATATGTCAATAAAACAGTCTGGCTTTAACTAAGACATTGGCTAAAATGTAGCCACTTTGATAAATGTGAGCCAGTGTGTTGGAACAGGGGTGGCCGAATGACAAATCTGGTCACATTCTCCTCCATCAGCAGTCATCTAATGAACGTGAGGGTGGTTGCACGGGAGGGAAGGCTTGGTGACTAAGGGCATGACCACACATGGCGGAATTCCTCCGCAACTGTCCGCATCCATGCCGCACAGAATCTGCGTTGCAGATTCTGCTGCGGATCTGCACAAAATGTGCAGTACATTGATGCGGACTAGCTGCTGCGGACTGCGGGAAAAGTGCTTCCCTTCTCCCTATCAGTGCAGGATAGAGAGAAGGGACAGCACTTTCCCTAGTGAAAGTAAACGACTTTCATACTTACCGGCCGTTGTCTTGGTGACGCGTCCCTCTTTCGGCATCCAGCCCGACCTCCCTGGATGACGCGCCAGTCCATGTGACCGCTGCAGCCTGTGCTTGGCCTGTGATTGGCTGCAGCCGTCACTTACACTGAATCGTCATCCTGGGAGGCCGGACTGGAGACAGACGCAGGGAGTTCTCGGTAAGTATGAACTTATATATTTTTTTACAGATACATGTATATTGAGATCGGTAGTCACTGTCCCGGGTGCAGAAACAGTTACTGCCGATCGCTTAACTCTTTCAGCACCCTGGACAGTGACTATTTACAGACGTCTCCTAGCAACGCTCCCGTCATTACGGGAGCCCCATTGACTTCCTCAGTCTGGCTGTAGACCTAGAAATACATAGGTCCAGCCAGAATGAAGAAATGTCAAGTTAAAAAAGCAAGACGCATCCGCAGCACACATGACATGTGCATGACAGCTGCGGACTTCATTGCGGAACTTTGAATCTCCATTGAAGTCAATGGAGAAATTCCGCCATGAGTCCGCCACTGGTCCGCAACAGACAGAGCATGCTGCGGACACCAAATTCCGCTCCGCAGCCTATGCTCCGCAGCGGAATTGTACGCATCGTGTAAACGAACACTGCTAAATTAAAGTGAAAGTCAATGGAGAAACGGCTCCGCTGCGGATTAACGCTGCGGAGTGTCCGCAGCGGAATTTAAGTGAAATTCCGCCATGTGTGAACCCGCCCTAATACAGCATATGGCGCAGAACTCAGAAAAAGGATCTATTAGTAAGTGGCATTGATTCATTTTAAAAACACTAACATTAGACCTGAAGCCCGGGGGCTCCATACACTTAATCAGATCTTCCAGCAGCAAATCCGCTATGGATTGTCAGAAACCTGCGGCTGAAATGCAGGATTTCTGCAGAGAATTTACATGCAATTTAGCCTCATCAAAGTTGGAGTAATGTACATGTACTTGATAAAATATTTGGCACAATCATCATGGTGTGCAAATTCTTTCTGATGCATGTAATTGGGGCTTATAAATCCCCATTCACAAGCATTGCCAGTGGAACGGCATCGTATCCTTTGTGATTTTTGGTGCAGAATAAACAGCAGTTAAAGAAATGAACCGTACCAATACCATAGCACAAACTGCAAAATGCAATAAAAACTGGACATGTGCAAACATTTTTTATGGGATTGTTTGAATGATATTTGTACAAATCCAAACTGTATTAGCATATTATATTGCAAAGGGAAAATAACAGTCAGACTAAGTTTATACCAACAAAGCAGTTGAAGATAAAGAAGCAGGGGACCACAAAAAAACAAAACTGTATTATATCACCTCACGGCTCTATGTAGATTTGAAAAAGTTTCATATACAAATGATCCCACATATGAAGTCCTTCTCTCCTCCAGTAGAAAAAAGCGCTATATTATTACTCCAGCCAGTGCTCTATTATCACTCGGTTATTATTTGTCACAGGCCACAGTGATGATAAACTTTACAACAAATCTTTAATGTAGAAGTATTCTCTTCCCGTAACAGGATAGGGTAGTTGATTGATATAATTTACTGCTGTTAATAGAAAAGGCCAGACATAACATAATACCGAAACACACTTCTTTTTTTTTCTGCCGGTACTGTTCTCCTCAGTAACTGATTATTCCCGGAGTCACAATCTACTTCTATCAAAGGCACCTACAGTATTTTCCTTACTGTTTCCCTACCAATTTTCTAAGTTTTTGGACTTGTTTGGCTAATTGATTCTTTATATTTTTAAAGTAGTTCTGAATACCTAGGATTTTGAAATAGCTCACCTGCTCCAAAACTAGTTTTCCCTTGTCTGTTCTTTTCTGTGGTTACTTGTGTTTTTGAATCATCTCTTCTTTTGTGAGGAAGTGTTTTTCGGTACCACTCTATGTCCAGCCTTTTCTATAAACAGCAGTGAATAACATCAGTCAACTACTCTGTTCTATTACAGGAAGAGTACACTACTACATTAAAGATCTGTGGCAAGATTTGACTTCACTGTGGCCTGTGAAAAATTACAAATGAGTGACCCCTAATATAATTATACCTACTATAACACCTTTGTGATCGGCTGGTGTGATAGCATAGTGTTTTCTTTTAAAGGAGGAGAATTGGATTTCACATGTGGGATCATATGTGAGTTGGACGTTTTGCAGACCAACATAGAACAGTGAGGTGATATAATAAAGATTTATTTTTCTTTACCATATTAGCTTATCTGGCAACTGCAGTAAATTACCCCAGCAACCAAAACATTGAAAAAATGGTGCATGTAAGAGTACCCAAATAAGGGTCATCCTCTTCTTTCAGTCCAGACTAACTATAACTTCCTGTCGATTAATGACGATTATACTTATCAAACATTTTTATTTCTAATTTTGTAATAAAGAATCGTATACGATCAGTAAAAACTCACTTTCATTGTCAACCAATAGTGAAGAAAATGTCCAAGTGTAACAAAATGCTGGTTTGTGGTTCCAAAGAGTTAAATTCAATGTGGAAAGGCTGCCAGGAGAGAAATGGGTGTAGCAGCACACCTGTGCGATGTTTCGGGGGAAGTCACCCTTTCTCAAGAATGCGTACTGCATCATCTAGGCAGATAAAATACCCACCACCATATATATATATATAGATATACTGTATATATTTCTATAAACCACCTTATTTTCACCACTTTGAGTGCTGCAAGATCTCTACTTTTATATATATATACATGTATATATATATATATATATATATATATATATATATATATATATATATATATATGCATATATATATATATATTGATGCTGTTTTGAAGGCAGAGGGTGGTCACAACAGATATTGATTTGATTTAGATTTCATTTCTGTTTATTCACTTTGCATCTTTTTAATTAAAAAAACACAAAAAACACTACTAACATTAACACTTCTATTTTGGAAAGCATTCTGACTTTGCAGCATTTTCCCACAATTGCCTAAAATTTTGCACAGTACTGTATAAATATATATATATATATATATATATATATATATATATATATATATATATATATATATATATATATATATATATATATATATATATACACACTATTCAGAGTGCCAAAGAATTTGTTTATATTACAGACCTTTTTAGATTTTGTAGGGCGCTCTGATTAAAAAAAAAAAAAATGTTATTTTTTTTTGTAAATAGATCTAAAAATGTATCTCCTAGTGAATTCCCTATGGGATTACGTGACCAGAGTAAATTTGACCCAGATATCAATAATGATTTCTTAGAGTCTTTTTAAGAACTTGTAATCATTGATGTTACCAAAAAATATGATAGTTGTAATCATATGTTAAAACATATTCTTACTAAAAATAAGAATATCACAGTTACACATCATAGGAATGATAGCACGGGAGTCATTAAAAAAAAAAAGAGATAAGGGCAGAGCAGCCCATTATGTATTAAGAAATATATTGTAGGGAGGCTGAGTCTCAACTATCTGATGCTAATGTTTATAAGTGGATATCCGACAGTAAGGGTATGTGCACACACACTAATTACGTCCGTAATATACGGACGTATTTCGGCCGCAAGTCCCGGACCGAACTCAGTGCAGGGAGCCGGGCTCCTAGCATCATAGTTATGTACGACGTTAGGAGTCCCTGCCTCGCTGCAGGACAACTGTCACGTACTGAAAACATGATTACAGTACGGGACAGTTGTCCTGCAGCGAGGCAGGGACTCCTAGCATCGTACATAAGTATGATGCTAGGAGCCCGGCTCCCTGCACTGAGTTCGGTCCGGAACTTGCGGCCGAAATACGTCCGTAAATTACGGACGTAATTAGTGTGTGTGCACATACCCTATCAATCAAGCAGGAAGTTGAAATTTTGCAGGAGGACATTTGAACTGGGATTCATTAAAAGGGATGTAAAAAAAAGCTCTTACAAACCAACATCCAAGGGTGCTAATATTATATCTGCTACTGAAAGTGTACAAAGATAAATACAGCCACCCCCCCCCCCCCCTGGCAAACTATCATGACAGGGTTAATTATTTTCTTCAACTCCCAGAAATTTATGTTCATATCTATTTACAGAAAGTGGTTCAAAAACTTACTAACTGCTTGAAAGATACTAACGACTTTCTCACTAAAAATGTATAAAGACATCTAATGTCACATTTTATATGCACCTTTGATATTAAAAATCTGTATATGAATATACCGTCCGCAAAAGGCATTACTGCCGTTAGTCAAAAGTTGTGTGTGGATCATACATTATTTAATCCAAAAAATAAATTCTTGATGAAACTTCTGGATCTCCTATTGACTAGAAATATTTTGAGATTATGTTGTGATTTCTACTTGCTCCTCTACAGCTCCAAATTATGCAAATATATTAAAGTTTTCCCATCTTGGCATAACCGCAGAATATTATTCACAGAGCCAAACAAATGTTACGGCTTTGCTAGGCCAAACAGTAAGCAGCGGTTATTGAAAAAGGAAGTAAATCACAGAAAAAAAATATGATTGGAAAAAAAAGGACACGGTAAAAGGTTACTGTTACTTAGTTATTTTTAAAAAAAGGGGAAGATATAAAGCCAAAGACAGGGAGTAGTCATTGTGATATAAGGATAAACTGACCTTTGTATACTCTAGCAGGTGACCCTACCTAATCGGAGCAATGCCCCTGCTCTAGGGACGACTCCAACCTTCAAAATATACCCTAGATGCCCTTTTAATGCCCTAACCAACTGGTAATTGAGAATATCGGGTATAAAGGTGGGGTAAAAGAACACATATACAGTAGGTCTACTATCAGCACCATTAGTATTTTCCATAGTAAGGGATTTCCATACACACCAGATTTGCACAGTCTCCTTGGAAATGGACAGATGTATCATGTATCTGTCACAAACATGGCACAGTGACAGAGGTCCTGAGTAGAGATGAGCGAACTTATGAAAAGTTTGGTTCGGCTGGTTCGCCGAATTTCACCAAAAAGTTCGATTCGGACCGAACAAGTTCGGACCGAACCTGTAATTTCCGTGCGCCAAGCATGGTACTGTCCAGGGTGCTGAAAGAGTTAATGGGCTGCACTAACTCTTTCAGCAACCTTGGCAGTACCATGCTCGGCGCACAGAAAATAAAATTTTAATGTAATAAAAAAAACAAAAAAAAACGTTCATACTTACATTCCTCCTGTCCGGCCTCCAGCGATGACGTTTCATCCATGTCACCGCTGCAGCCAATCACAGGCTGTAGTGGTGGTCACGCACGTCACGTGACGGCCTCTGCAGCCAATCACAGGCTGCCGCGGCCTCTGCAGCCAATCACAGGATTTGTTTGTAATTGGTTACCGTAGAGACACACATTGTGTTTTTAACTGGGCGTGTTTATGTGTATTACGTAGCTCTCAGTCTGTTACCTCTCCTCCACTCCTGTCCTCAATAACACCTTCACATGATTGGCAAGTCACCACCCCGCACAAGATCCGCACGCTCATCTCCTGAAATACTCTGTGCTGCTGTGAACTTTGCTCTTACCATTACGTGGTGACTTGCCAATCATGTGAAGGTGTTATTGAGGACAGGATGGAGGAGAGGTAACAGACTGAGAGCTACGTAATGGTAAGAGCAGAGTTCACAGAAGCACAGAATATTTCAGGAGATGAGCGTGTGGATCTTGTGCGGGGTGGTGACATGCCAATCATGTGAAGGTGTTATTGAGGACAGGAGTGGAGGAGAGGTAACAGACTGAGAGCTACGTAATGGTAAGAGCAGAGTTCACAGCAGCACAGAATATTTCAGGAGAGGAGCGTGCAGATGTTGAGGAGTGTATGACGCTGACTGGTCACTGATTGGTCAGCGTCATACACATAAACACGCCCAGTTAAAAACACAATACACGCCCAGTTGGACATAACGGAAAAAAAAGGCCCAGTTGTCCATTTCAAAGCTCATTTGGATATATGCACACGACCGTAAAAACTCCCGTTATTACGGGTCGTATTTACGACCCGTAATAACGGGCTCATAGACTTCTATTGGCCACGGGTACCTTCCCGTTTTCATACGGGAAGGTGCCTGTGCCGTTGAAAAAGATAGAACATGTCCGGCACGGGCAGCCCATAGAAGTCTATGGAGCTGCCGTAAAGACGGGTGGTTACATGTGTGCACCCGTCATTACGGCAGCGTTGCTAGGCGACGTCAGTAAATAGTCACTGTCCAGGGTGCTGAAAGAGTTAACTGATCGGCAGTAACTGTTTCAGCACCCTGGACAGTGAATTCCGATCAGAATATAGAGTCACCTGCAAAAAAAAAAGGACGTTCATACTTACCAAGAACTTCCTGCTTCCTTAAGTCCGGTCTCCCGGCCGTTGCCTTGGTGACGCGTCCCTCTCGACATCCGGCCCGACATTCCTGAATGACGATTCAGTTCAAGTGACCGCTGCAGCCAATCACAGGCCAATCACAGGCTGCAGCCAATCACAGGCCAATCACAGGCTGCAGCGGTCACATGGACTGCCGCGTCATCCCGGGAGGTGGGACTGGATGTCGAGAGGGACGCGTCACCAAGGCAACGGTGACGCGTCCCTCTCTTGACATCCAGCCCGACCTCCCTGGATGACGCGGCAGTCCATGTGACCGCTGCAGCCTGGGATTGGCCTGTGATTGGCTGCAGCCGTCACTTGGACTGAATCGTCCTCCCGGGAGGTCGGACTGGAGGAAGAAGCAGGGAGTTATCGGTAAGTAGGAACTTCTATTTTTTTTACAGGTTGATGTATATTGTGATCGGTAGTCACTGTCCAGGGTGCTGAAACAGTTACTGCCGATCGTTTAACTCTTTCAGCACCCTGGACAGTGAAAATCTCCGCTGGGTTCGGTCAAAACGTGTTCGGCCGAACCCGGTGAAGTTCGGATTCGCTGCGAACCGAACTTTTCCCGATGTTCGGACCGAAACCGGGTTCGGTTGTCCCGGTTCGCTCATCTCTAGTCCTGAGTAGCAAGATTCAAAAAGACCCGTACAACATACCTATTTTTGGTGTTTTATTTTTATCTACTGGGTAGCTAACATATCACAATAGCTACTTGGTTCAGCTTTTTTATCATGTTATACCAGTCATCCTGAATGTAATTACATGTGATGTTCCTTTTTTTTGTCATGTTGCACCAGTCAACCTGGATGTAACTACATTTGATATTTACTTGTTTGGTTCCCTGATGGACCTGCCAATCTCCAGGGAAAATGTGTCACAACCTGGAATCTCTGTAATTGTATTCATTATTATTTTTGCAGTACTTTTGACTACCGTTTGGGAGATATAGGCCAATATACAACTAATCTAAGTACTGTTTTGCTGGATTTTGTTATATGTACTTGACATTTTCTCTGTGCATAACTAAGAATTATTGCACTAATCTCACTATGTGTGTGTGTGTTCTTTTACCCCATCTATATATCCGATATTCCAAATTACTAGTTGGTTAGGCCATTAACAGGGTGTCTAGGGTATATGTTGGAGGTCGACGTTGTCTCTTGAGCAAGTGCGTTGCTCAAAGTAGGTAGGGTGACCTGCTAGGGTATACCAGGATCATTTGTTTGTCCCTACATCACAATGACCACCCCTTTTCTTTGAAAGAATATCTTCCTTTTTTTTAATCTCAAATAACTAATAAAAGTCACATTTTATTGTATACTTTTTTTGATCAGTCTGATTTTTCTGTGTTTTTTATAGCCACAGGATATGACATAAATGTCCGATAGATGCAGGTCTCACGAGGTGACAAGGTGGTCCAGAGTATGTAAACAGCCAAGAATGCTGAGCTACGCTGTTTCCGTAAATCCCTGCGTTGAATGGGAGTTACGGAAGCATGACAAGCTACGCTGTTTAAGTGTCTCCCAAGTTCCTCAAACAGCTTAGCTCATCGTGCTATGTTGGTTCTGTAACTCCCATTCATGGGTCAGATGGCCCTGTTCTAGAGAAAGGTGTGGGTCCTAGAACTGGAACCCACATCTATCAGACATTTGTGGCACATCCTGTGGAAGATGGGAAAACAACTTTTATGTCCACATTTGAAAATCAATATTTACATAATAGTCTATTTGCCAAGTATATTAAACTTTTATTTGCAAACAAATATTTTTGAAATCCCATAAAAACTGTACTTATTTTTGTATAGCATGCCAAAACTGTTTCTCAATCATTAAGGGGGACTTTATTTGTCATCTAACAAAATTACCATTAAAGGCTATTATACTTGTCACTGAAAAAATGCTATATATATATATATATATATATATATATATATATATATATATATATATATAAAGTACCCATGTGGCAAATCTATATAATGCTAAAGGTTATGATTAAATAAAGATAGAGCTTTGAGTCCCAATAAATAAAATAAACATATTTGATATCCACACAACTTTAACCTGTACAATATATTTAAAACATCATTTATGATGATTGGTGTATAACGTAATAAAAAAAAAAATTTTCTGCATTTTTGCCAAAATAAAAATTACCGTATAAATCTTGCTAAAAAGTCCCAGCATCTTATAGCCGGCAGCCAAGGGACCTGGCAGCGCCGGGCCCCCTGACCACTTCTAACTTAACCCCTTCCCGACCCATGATGCCCCAGCACATCATGGAACGGGGAGGGGATGATGTTTGGAGTGGGCTCACGTGCTGAGCCCACTCCATACACTGCAGGTGTCCACTGTGTTTTACAGCTGACATGCTGCTCTAATGGCCAGGAAAATTGATGGCGCTGTTCCTGGCCGTTTATCTAGTTAAATTCTGCGGTCAATAGTGACCATGGGATTTCTAGTGGTTTTCCCATAAATGTCAGATAGATGTGGGTCCCAACTCTTGGACGCACACCTATCTCTAGAACGGGGCCCCCTAAACCCCTTTCTAGCTTACTCACTCCGCTGTCTCCCGGCCACTTCCTGGTTAGGTAGTCGGGAGTTACAAAACAGCTGAGTGCTCGCTGAGCTACGCTGTTTCCGGAACTCCCATAGAAGTGGATGGGAGTTACATTAACAGCGTAGCACCGCGAGCTGTTTCCGTAACTCCCATAGAACGAAATAGTAGTTAAAGAAACAGGGTAGCATGCTATGCTGCTTCTGTAACTGCCATTCACTACTATGGGAGTTACGGAAACAGCGTAGCTCAGCGAGTTACGCTGTTTACACAACTCATCCATGTATTGCAGTGTATTGTACCAGTGATCTAATGAGTTAAAGTTAAGTTAAAGAAAAAACCTTTTCCCATTTTTCCCCAAACACAATGTAGAAAAAAAATAAAAGGACTGAAATAAAAAGTGATAAAAAATTGTATGTACCAAAAAATGGCTCTCAGAATGTGGTGAATCAGAACTATTTTTTTTTTTTTAACAAATAGTTTTTGCTTTGTAAAAGTAGTAAAAGTAGTAAAATATGAAATGTTTTCCTATTTTCTGTTGTCTAAAACCTGGGTGCGTCTTATAGTTTGGTGCATCTTATAGTCCGAAAAATACGGTAATATAAATTAAACGCTAAAATGACACAGAGAAAATCCCAAATAAAAGCTTTATATAGCAACGTCGAACAAAAAATAATAAAGTTATGATCATTCATAGAGGCAAAATAATAAAATGGTTTTATTCCTCGAGGCCAAAATTAGACCAAGTCCTTAAGCGGTTAAACCTTCAGTGTGTGTGTGTGTGTGTGTGTGCGTGCGTGTGTGCGTGCGTGTGTGTGTTTGTGTATAAAATACTTTTTTATTTCCTTAAATATATTATCTATTCTATTTTTACTTTAGAAAGTATATTTGTAAATCTGAGAAAAAAACTGTGACAATACACTTTAAATATGAATGTATTAATATTGTCTTAGGAAGCAATATGGGACTAATATATATGACAAATGAAGGAACAATTTTATTTTGCAGGAATCTATTCTTGCTGTCAGACTATTGTGCCAATCACTCAAACTATAACTTAATAAATATATAGAATTGCAATACTTAATAGAGATTTTTAATAAGTCTGGGCCTTCATTTATAACAAATTCCATTTCGTTTTTACCTTCAACATCCACAGCCTGAAACCAATCAGAAGTATTACTGCTTATTAATTTTAATGTCATCTCTTTGATGAAAAATGCAACTGTCTTCTTCATTTAAATAGAGTCTGTGCAAAAAGGGGAATATTACATTTATTTAGAAAAAGCAAACTTAATCCTTGTGTTAAGAAAACGTTTGATCAATTTCCATATTTACTATAGATCTTTATTGTGCAGCTTTATATGTGTACAGTTTAAATATTTGAATTTAAATTTTTTTCACTGATAAAGGTAATTCTAGATAAAATATACAAAAAAATTAATTTTGCAAATAAGTTGATGTAAATCATGTCCTATAGTTGCATCAACACTCCTGCTGGGTGCTACTAGAATTAGTTAATACACTATTGTCAGACACATCCTGGTGCCTCACTGCATTCCAGGAGAGTTATTTTCTTTCTAGATCAGACTACTGTACATTGTTGACTCCACGTTCCAGAATTAAAATAACCAAATCAAGCTCCGTAGAGACAATGAAAAATCATATAGAGAACAGAATAAAGTTGTGGCCCAGTAATTTGTTGTTTATCTTAATTTTTTTTATGGCAAGACAAATGGTAAACACATGGACATTATCCAGTGGCAGGTTCTTCCGTAGTTTTAGCCCCTTAATGATTGCAGCATAGTGTTTTTACGGCGACCATTAGGGGGACTTACACTAATGCGTCACTGTAACACCCATGGCCACGGGCCGTCGGGATTACTCACCTACCGGCAGCCTCAGCCAAGGATCTGTGAGCACTGGCCTGAATCTCCTCCTCAGGAGACGCCAGCGTTCACTTCCGCTTCATTCTCAGGTGTTGTGTAGGGTGAGCGCGCACGCTCGTGCTCGACCTTAAAGGGCCAGCAGTGAATTTAATATGTAATTAGCCCATACTCATCCTGCACTATAAGAAGGGCCCTGCCCCTTCCCCCATTGCTTGGGTGTTGTTGTGTTTACCCGTGTTAGTCTTTGCAAATGGTTCCTTAGTGTTTTTCAGTTCCCAGTGTTCCCGTACCAGCTACCTGTATCCTGTATCCCGTGCTACCTTGTTCCTGTGCCAAAGAGAGTTGGAGTCATGTTGTGCTGTATACTGCGCCTTCTGTGTTACACCGTGCCTGTTGTCTGCCTGCTGCCAAGGTCCCATCCAAGCCTACCATCGCTACTGTCTGAATTACCAATGGTACCCTTATTCGAACTATAAACATTGACTTGGTATCCTGTTGGCCAGATGCTATCCCGCTACAGCGGTACGGCCCAGTGGGTCCACATACCCACAGATCGTGACAGTCGCCTTTGCACAGTGGCACTTCAGTAGAAGATTGCAGCAGTATTCACTGTAAAATCTAGGTGCCCAAGCTGTTGCTAACAGCCCTGGGCATAAGACACTGATCGGAGACCAATAAAGTTGGTCTTCAAAATTTTGCAAAATCGCTGCAAGTATAATGCTTTTACTATGGCAGCCGTGGGCCCCCAGGTCTGCTATAAGCATTCTGCCACTGGGCCATGCCAGAGGTTGCCTCTCAGAGTAGCACTGAAAGGTAGAGATGAGCGAATTTATGAAAAGTTCGGTTCGGCTAGTTCGCCGAATTTCACGAAAAAGTTTGATTCGGACCGAACTAGTTCTGACCGAACCTGTAATTTCCGTGCGCCGAGCATGGTACTGTCTAGGGTGCTGAAAGAGTTAATGGGCTGCACTAACTCTTTCAGCAACCTTGACAGTACCATGCTCGGCGCACGGAAAATACAATTTTAATGTAATAAAAAATATAAAAAATACGTTCATAATTACATTCCTCCTGTCCGGCCTCCAGCGATGACGTTTCATCCATGTCGCCGCTGCAGCGAATCACAGGCTGTAGTGGCGGTCACGCACGTCAGGATGACCTCAGAAGGCCGGCCTCCAGGGATGACGCTTCATCCCACGTAACCGCCTCTGCAGCCAATCACAGGCTGCAGCGGCCTCTACAGCAAATCACAGGCTGCAGCGGCCTCTGCAGCCAATCACACGCTCCTCTCCTGAAATACTCTGTGCTGTGCTGCCTTAAACTCTGTGGACAGGTCAGGATCCTGTTTCTTTTAAATGCTGCTGGGGAACCCGCTCGATCCACTATATAAGGCTGCACTACAGTGCAGCATTTAAAAGAAACAGGATCCTGACCTGTCCACAGAGTTTAAGGCAGCACAGAGTATTTCATGAGATGAGTGTGCAGATTCAGTGCTGCTGTGAACTCTGCTCTTACCATTACGTAGCTCTCAGTCTGTTACCTCTCCTCCACTCCTGTCCTCAATAACAGCTTCACATGATTGGCAAGTCACCACTTAATGGTAAGAGCAGAGTTCACAGCATCACAGAGTATTTCAGGAGATGAGCGTGCGGATCTTGTGCGGGGTGGTGACTTGCCAATCATGTGAAGGTGTTATTGAGGACAGGAGTGGAGGAGAGGTAACAGACTGAGAGCTACGTAATGGTAAGAGCAGAGTTCACAGCAGCCCAGAATCGGCACGCTCCTCTCCTGAAATACTCTGTGCTGCTGTGAACTCTGCTCTTACCATTACGTAGCTCAGTCTGTTACCTCTTATCCACTCCTGTCCTCAATAACACCTTCACATGATTGGCAAGTCACCACCCCACACAAGATCTGCACGCTCATCTCCTGAAATACTCTGTGCTGCTGTGAACTCTGCTCTTACCATTACGTGGTGACTTGCCAATCATGTGAAGGTGTTATTGAGGACAGGAGTGGAGGAGAGGTAACAGACTGAGAGCTACGTAATGGTAAGAGCAGAGTTCACAGCAGCACTGAATCTGCACTCTCATCTCCTGAAATACTCTGTGCTGCCTTAAACTCTGTGGACAGGTCAGGATCCTGTTTCTTTTAAATGCTGCACTGTAGCACAGCCTTATATAGTGGATCGAGCGGGTTCCCCAGCAGCATTTAAAAGAAACAGGATCCTGACCTGTCCACAGAGTTTAAGGCAGCACAGAGTATTTCAGGAGATGAGCACGACCGGCCACGGGCAGCCGGTCGTTTTTCCGAGCCGTGCTCCCATTATAAAGTATAGGAGCACGGCCCGTAAAATAAAAAAAATATAACATGTTCTATCTTTTTAACGGCACGGGCACCTTCCCGTGTGAAAATGTAAAAGTACCCGTGGCTAACAGAAGTCTATGGGCCCGCTATTTCGGGTCGTAATTACGACCCGTAATAACGGGTGTTTTTACGGTCGTGTTCATGAGGCCCCGTAATGACGGGTGACTACGTGTGTGCACCCGTCATTACGACAGCATTGCTAGGCGACGTCAGTAAATAGTCACTGTCCAGGGTGGTGAAAGAGTTAACTGATCGGCAGTAACTGTTTCAGCACCCTGGACAGTGACTACCGATCACAATATAGAATACCTGTAAAAAAAAAAAGACGTTCATACTTACCGGGAACTCCCTCCTTCCTCCAGTCCGGTCTCCTGGCCGTTGCCTTGGTGACGCGTCCCTCTCGACATCCAGCCCGACATTCCTGGATGACGTTACAGCCCATGTGACCGCTGCAGCCAATCACAGGCTGCAGAGGCCTCTGCAGCCAATCACAGGCTGCAGAGGCCTCTGCAGCCAATCACAGGCTGCCGCGTCAGAAAAGAAGGTCGAACTGGAGGAAGAAGAGGGACTCGTCACCAAGACAACGACCGGGTACGTAAGAAATGCTTTTTATTTTATTTTTAATCAGCAGCCTCTTTTCTCTATCAGTGATTGATAGAGACAAGTGGCTGCCGATTTGTATAATATTTTTGACCAGGTTCGTTCAAAACGGGTTCGGCCGAACCCAGTGAAGTTCGGATTCGCTGCGAACCAAACTTTTCCTGATGTTCGGACCGAAACCGGGTTCGGTTAACCCGGTTCGCTCATCTCTACTGACAGGTAAAAATGTTTTAAAACACTATGTATTTCAAAGCATTATCACTGCTGCAAGTTCCCTAGGGAGACAAAAACTAAAAAGTACAATCAATTTTAATAACGTTTCCTAACTTCCACCCACCCAAATAAAAAAAAAAACATAGAAAAAGTTTTTTCTTCATTTAATTGAGTTTAAATAGTTCACCATAAAAAGTACATATTTGATATCACCAAAATCATAACGACCTGTAGAATAAAGTTAACTTGATATTTTTACCATGGGCTAAACAGTAGGAAAGAAATCCCAAAAACAATAGTAAAATTGCTGCTTTTTTTGCATTTCTCCCCACAAAAAAAGCTTAAAAAATTGAATCAATAAAATTTATGTACACTAAAATTATACCAATAAAAACTTCAACCCACCCCACAATAAACTCGCCCTCATACGGCTACATTGATGGAAAATTTAAAAAGTTATGAATCTCGCAATGCAGCGACACAAAAATGACTTTTTTCTATAAAATCTGTATTGTGCAAAAGTATTAAAACTTCAAAATACCTAAATTTATTTGGCGTCGCCGTATTTATACCGTCTCATATAATGTTAACTTCAATAGCGATAGCGGAATTGTTTTTTTTTTTTTAATAAAAGCTAATCAATAAATTATATGTACCCCAAAATACAAGAAATACAATTTGTCACATTCACAGAGAAATAAAATAATTATGCCTCTTGAGATGCGACAATAGAAAAAAACAAGAAATATTGCTTGGTCCTTAAGATTCAAAACAGATGCGGTATTAAAGGAGTTAATGCTCTTACTTCGATTGCTATTTTTATGATATTAACCGCTTATGGACCAGGAAAATTTAGGCATTGAGGACCAGAACAATTTCTTGAAAAAATGTTAGTGGTTTCCAGAAAAAAATATCTGCTATGCAATATAAAGAACCAATCTTTGTTGTTTAACCCCTTAAAGTCCAAGCTATTTTTTGTTTTTTCATTTTCACTCGCCGCCGTCCTAGAGCCATACGGTTTTTATTTTTACATCAATGGAGTGGTGTGTTAAGGATTATTTTTTGCGGGTGGAGTTGTACTATGTATTGCCACCATTTAAAATACCATATAATGGGTGAATTAGAAAAAACTGTGATTCCGTCATGGTTTTTTGGATTTAGTTTTTACTGTATGTATATATTTACCTTATCTTAATTTAAAAGTAGATTTAAAATATAATTTTACCTTAAGATAAGGTAAATATATACAACCCCAGAACCAAGCTCAGTAAATAAATATACCGCCCCAGAACAAAGCACGGTACATATATACAGTTCCAGAACAAAGCTCAATATATAAATATACAGCAACAGAACCAAGCTCAGTACATAAACACAGCACCAGAACAAATCTCAAAAACAACAACCTATTGGTACAAACAGGAAGCGATCTCGTCAATTTAAATGTAAATACATGAATTGAGTGTAAAACGAGATCCTCTGTAAAACCAAGTATATCTTGGTGCACTGACCCTCAACATCTGATATAAAGCCTATAAGGTGTGGGGTACAATTAACACAACAATGTAGCAGAAAAGAGAATAACAATCTTTATTGAAAAAATCACAGGATTAAAAAGATGAGTCATGCACAGCATGAAAGTAAAACGTTCATCTGATGCCAGAGATACAAGTGCACCATGGGTGGGTAGACACATATATATGGTAGTAACAGCTATGTTGAATAGATAGACCATACAAGTTTGATTAGGAGTTAATCAGACAGGACAGAGATTGTAAAACACAAGTGAAAAAATAGATAAATACATAAGTGAAGTCTCTGTATCAATACAGGTTAGAAAATCAGGTCTATGAATTATCTACAACGAAAATTGATTCCCAGAGGTCTCAGAGTCCAGATCTTTCCGTCCTTCCATATTGATGATGTCACGTTCATTACACGCTGGGAGGAGGTGTGCGATCAAGGGTCATTCAAGTTTATGGAGTTACTTGTCGGTTTAAATCAAACAACACTGGATCAGATGGATGCAGAGATTGATGAGGTACAAAGTCATCTTAACCAAAGAATGACATCAGAAGGCCTTGCTATATTTAATCGCACACTAGAGCAACAATTTGGGGAGTGGGAGAAAGAAATTAAAGAAACAAAATCTAAAAAATTCTCACGTGATACCAACGATTATGCTCAAAAGAAAGTATACAAATGGAGAAGAAGTCAACCTCCAATACAACGCAATCAATCAATGTCTACAATTTCTCTATCATCCCAAAGCGAATCAGATGGTGGATTACAACAACGACCTTACCATGCATATGGGACAAGGCAAAAAAGGAAAGCAATCTATAGACAGGCATCTAACAAAAGGAAACCTGAGAGGGATGAACTTTCCAATCCTCTCAAGGTAATTAATTTATCTAAATATGTCTTTACCACTTCCGATTTGGAGGTTTTAGAAAAAGGCTTGTCCTTTTCCCCATGTGCTAAATTTTATACTTTTTCTGCAATCAAAGACCTGCACATTTTTGGCAGGTCTTTGATATACAAAAAATTCTTCCACAGGTCCGAACATGATGCGAATTTTCCTACTGACACTGAACAGCAGACTTTGCGGGATCTGGAGGATCTCCTAAAAGAACAAGAACATGATCCAACAGGTACAATTCCCCCACCTCTAAGAATTAAATCTAAACGATTTCCAGCAATGTCAATGTGCCCAGCAGTGGACTCATTTGTTAAATCAGTGAGTCAAGAGTTTGAAAGAATCTCTAATAACATCAACAATGATAATCTGTCCAGTGCCCAACGCCAGAGTCTAAATAAATTAACTAAACTAAAGGATGTGGTAATTAAAGCAGCCGACAAAGGCGGCAACATTGTAATCTGGCCATCCACAATGTATGAGACAGAGGTCTATAGACAACTCCATCAGAAAAACTGTTATAAAAAGTTAACATATAACCCTCTTTGTTCTTTTAGAACAGATCTGGACAAAATTCTGACAAAATCTCTGGTGGACAACGTTATCATCAAGGAACTCTATGAAGCACTCATTCCAAATGAACCAATGATATCAACACTCTATTTACTTCCAAAAGTTCATAAAGACCCAAAAATTCCACTAGGAAGACCTATAATTTCAGGTAGGGGTAACCTGACTGAGAATATCTGTAAATTCATCGATTTCCATCTAAAAGGGTTTGTAGAATTGCTGCCATCTTATATTCGTGATACGGCAGACCTCCTGCAAAAAATAGACGGCATAAGTGTGGAGGAGGACATGCTTCTGGTTGCATGCGACGTAGAGTCGCTTTATACTAGCATTCGTCACTCCGATGGTCTGAAGGCAGTTTCCTTTTTTCTGACTACAGGAGATATGGAAAGTACGCTTTCGGACTTCATTATTACATTACTGGAGTTCGCACTGACACATAACTTTTTCATATTTAATGAGAATTTCTATCTACAGCTCCAGGGAACGGCAATGGGGGCAGCTTGTGCCCCCTCATATGCCAACTTGTTCCTGGGGCTGTGGGAGGGGGACCTTTTCCAGGGGGGGCAGGATGTCTCTATGGACCAGGTCATTTTTTGGGCCAGGTACATAGATGACATCCTCCTCATCTGGAAGGGCACCTCTGAATCACTTGAGGATTTCATCGGTAATTTAAACAGAAACAGCCTAAATATCAAACTTACGTATAAGTGCGACAAGTATCAAATAGACTTCCTTGATGTTAAGCTGTCCAGAGACCTAGAGGGTTTCCTTCAATCTGATGTATTTAGGAAGGCTACTGCAGTTAACTCCCTCCTTCTTGCCTCTTCCTCTCATCCCATACAGACCGTTCAGGCTGTCCCTATAGGCCAATTTTTAAGAATTCGACGGATCTGTTCGTCAACAGAAAATTTTGAAAAACAAGCATTTGACCTCACCAACCGTTTTTTGGCACGTGGATACAGTAAACGCTCAATAAAAAAGGCATACCATCGTGCAAAGAACACCTCTAGAGAGACTCTCCTGTTTCCTAAACCTAAAAACAAATCCCGGACACAGGTAAGATTCGTCACTGAATACCATTCTCGTTGGTACCAGATGAAAATAATTCTAAAACAGTTTTGGCCCATCTTGTTGACAGATCCTACTATTGCAAAATACATCCCCAAATATCCAAGCATTTCAGCGAGACGGTCTAAGAATCTTAAAGATTTCTTGGTCAGAAGTCACTATCAGACCAAGAGCCATAGTTTTCCCTTTGGCACTAAAGGCCCGAAATGGGGATGCAAGTCATGTGGCCACTGTGTTGCCTGTCCCAATATTGAGCAAGCGACATCCTTTACCGATGTAACAGGTGAGCATACCTATAAAATTACACACCCAATTACATGCTCTACCAAAGCAGTCGTCTATTATGCTACGTGTCCCTGCCCTATGATATACATTGGTTTAACTACAAGGGAACTAAAAATCCGAGTAAGGGAACATGTACGTGACATCAAAATGGCGAAAGAAATAGAGACGATTGAGACTTTGAAACCAATCGCGAGACATTTTAAAGCTCATCACTCATGTGATTCTACTAAATTGAAAATTAAAGGGATTGACTGCATTAAACAAAATATCCGAAAAGGAGATATTGGGAAAAATCTAGCCAAATGTGAGTCTAAGTGGATCTGGACTCTGGGAACAATACGACCTAGGGGACTCAATGAAAATCTGAATTTCGCTCCGTTTCTTTGATCGTTGACCTCCAGCGGGTCTTTTTTAAGTATGTTTTAATTCTATATACATCTAATTATTTTCTCCCCCCTTTTTTTCAATTATAGAATTCATTAATTAGGCTACATTGGAGAGAACCGAGTCGGAAGAATTATTACACGAAGACTAAGAACTAATGATTGAATTTTTTCAAAGACATGTTGGATATTTATGTATAATTCGAATTCGAAATATGATATAAAATGTGTGTATGCTCTATGTGTATATATTTTTTATTTTTACAGGTTTTTAGATATCTTAAGCGGTTGCCCGATACAGCATTTTACATCTTATATATATTGGCACATTTGCACTCTATGTATTTATATTTCCGTTTTTATCACTATATTGTTTCTTAGCATTCATATTTGCGAGACATATATATTTAGTTTTTTATACACACGATGCACACACATCTTTCAACTATTTATTATACCTATGAACATAATTATAGCACTTCTTCATATAATATACTTTTTCACGCACAACATCAATTGTTCACTTATTTATTTATTTATTTATTTTTTGTTCACTATTTATATTATTTATGTATTTTAACAACATCACATCACACCTCATTATATTTATTATATATTAATATATGCACATATGTTTTTTCTTTTCGTTCTTTTTGTAGTGTCTGTATTGATGCGCCTTTTTATAACATTATATATTTTTAAATATATATATATATATATATGGATGCAATACACACTATATACTAGATATAGTCTTGGTCTTTTTTATACATCTGTAGATCGATATTCCATTTACAAATAAAACCTTTATATGCAATGTGTTGATATCATCTCGGTTTTCTCCTCGTGCATCAGTCCAGTCGAGTGTTTTGTTTACATACAAACTACCTCTGTAGTCTGTGGAGACTGCTCCTGTGCGCTTGTGTCAGGGGGAGGTGTTTCGCTTCCTTCTGTGGGCGCGTCTGTATCGGAGTGGGCACGGCTCATCGGCGTCAGTCGCCGGCGACCCGGCCCCCCTCTGATGACGCGTGGCCGGAAGTTCCTTAGCGACCATCTCCATGCCTGGCACATGACGCCGTCGTTACCGTCTCCTGTAACACACTTGTGTTACATACACACGATTGGACAGATGACGCTTTAAAAGGGTGACCCTGGCTGGAGAGACGCCACCCCCGGACGAAGGCATCCCGCCGAAACGCGCGTCGGGTCTGACGATCTCTCCTGCCTGAGACATCGCCATGGGTATGTGACCAGCTACATTCATCTTTCTTTGTTGTTTTATTCATAGACCTGATTTTCTAACCTGTATTGATACAGAGACTTCACTTATGTATTTATCTATTTTTTCACTTGTGTTTTACAATCTCTGTCCTGTCTGATTAACTCCTAATCAAACTTGTATGGTCTATCTATTCAACATAGCTGTTACTACCATATATATGTGTCTACCCACCCATGGTGCACTTGTATCTCTGGCATCAGATGAACGTTTTACTTTCATGCTGTGCATGACTCATCTTTTTAATCCTGTGATTTTTTCAATAAAGATTGTTATTCTCTTTTCTGCTACATTGTTGTGTTAATTGTACCCCACACCTTATAGGCTTTATACCAGAACAAATCTCAGTACATATATACAGCCCCAGAACCAAGCTGAGTACATATATACAATGCCAGAACAAAGCTCAATACATATACAGCACCAGAATCAAGCTCAATACATAAATATAGCACCAGAATCAAGCTCAGTACATATATAAAGCAGCAGCACAAATACAGCTAAGTACAGAGATCATTTTTGGTTCTTTTTCTCTTTTCTTCTCCATCCGGTCCAGACCTCTATGATCACTTCTCCCGTCCACAGCCCATTTCTGCAGTTTGCCGCTCAGATGTCTTCGGCTCCTCACTTTTCCAACATTTTCGCACCTATAAATGAAGATAAAATTCTCATGTGTTACACTCTATACCCCTGAATATAATAGTATCACACACTGCGCCCCTGAATATAATAGCACCATGCTCTGTCCCCATGAAGTAAATTGTGTAAAATGCTGTAAAGTAAAACACCACACACACTAACAATGCTCTCTGTTGATAGCGCCAGTCACAATGCCCTCTGTGTATAGCACCAGTTAAAATACCCTCTATAGATAATGTCCCCTGTAGATAGTGCTAGTTACAATGCCCTCTGTAGATAATGTCCCCTGTAGATACTGCCAGTTACAATGCCCTATGTAGATAATGACTCCTTTAGATATCGCCAGTTGCAATGCCCTCTGTAGGTAATGTCCCCTGTAGGTATTGCCACCAACGCTGCCCAGAAAGAAAAAAAAACATTCTCACCTGTCCCCATTCCCGTGCCTTCCTCCAGCGATGCAGGAGTGGTCAGAGACAAGACGGCGTCATACAATTGGGTGAGTGGTTCCACTTCACTCCGGTTCTCTGAACCGGCTGTAAATTTAACAGCCGGTACAGGAGAACCGGGTCAAACTGGGCCCCCTTCCAGCCTCGGGCCCCGGTCACTTGCCCAGAGTGCCCTCATTATAAATCGCCCCTGGTGGGGCTCATTGCTTTTAGATCCCCATTCCAGATTCCATTGCCATCTTGCTGTGCACCGTGATAGCCTTTGAGAGGGGTGGCGTGTTGTCAATGGAACACCTGTAAGTGGACATCTGGCTCATAGCCCAATGTCCTGCAAACGCCTTCTGATAGTTTGTGTCGACACTAGTTGCCAACCTAGGCTTGCAATGTGACGTCTAATTTCACTTCCAGTACAGAATGGATCACTACGCGCCATTCTTCCACTCAGGGGATCCATCCGTGCGGAGGATCGCCTCAGCACACCTTTGCCGATCTTATCAACACCTATTACTTCCTCGATGTGCATAACCTTGCGACTTGCCCTTCTTGGTGTTGTAATTTCAATGTTGAGGAGTGTATGTGCATTAAAGTATTTCCAAAGCCTTTTCTGCTTCTAGTGTAATAAAGGCAGGTGAGATGTTGTTGCTTTCAATATGGTGTATTAGGCTAATAAGCTTTCTAGTGTTATCTGGTGATAGTCTATGTTTCACGGATCCAACTTGATCTAGTTGAGATAGATGGGGCAGTAGGGCATTTAACCCTATACAAGGGCTTTAGTATTTTTATATCACAATTTAGTAGTGATACTGGTATTAAACTTTGCATGGAGAATGGTTCTTTTCCAGGTTTGAGGATAGTTAATATGGTAGCAGACAGCACCTCCTTGGGAAAACTCTTGGCTAACATAGTATTGCTGCAAAATGGGTATAGATGTGGGGTTAATATGTGTTTAACCCTTTCAGGACCAAGGGTCATCGATGCCTCAATGACCAGCCCCATTTTTTCAAATCTGACATGTGTAATTTTGTGCGGTAATAACTATGGAATGCTTTTGCCTATCCAAGCGATTCAGAGATTGCTTTCTTGTGACATATTGTACTTTATGTTAGTTGAAAAATTTGATCAATAAATTCATAGCTTATTTGTGAAAAACACCAACATTTTAAGAATTTATATGTTTTATTATAATTGCAAAAGTTATAATTTTTCTAATTTTAAATGTAATCTACTTGTAAAACAGATAGAAATACCACACAAAATTGTTTCTAATTAACATCCCTAATATGTCTACTTTATATTTGCATTGTTTTTTGAACATTATTTTATTTTTCTAGGACGTTACAAGGCTTAGAACTTTAGCAGTTTCTCACATTTTCAAGAAAATTTCAAAAGGCTATTTTGTCAAGGACCAGTTCAGTTCTGAAGTCGTTTTGAGGGCCTTATGTACTAGATAGACCCCATAAATAACCCATTTTAAAAACTGCACCCCTCAAAGTATTCAAAACAGCATTCAGAAAGTTTATTAACCCTTTAGGCGTTTCACAGGAATTAAAGCAAAGTAGAGGTGACATTTACAAATTTGTTGCCGAAATTCATTTGTAATACATTTTTTTCCTGTAACACAGAAGGTTTTACCAGAGAAATGCAACTCAATATTTATTGCCCAGATTCTGCAGTTTTTAGAAATATCTCACATGTGGCTCTAGTGGGATAATGGACTGAAGCACCGGCCTCAGAAGCAAAGGACCACCTAGATGATTTTGGGGTCTCCTTTTTTTAGAATATATTTTAGGCACCATGTCAGGTTTGAAGAGGTTTTGTGGTGCCAAAACAGTGGAATCTCCCCAAAAGTGGTTTTAGAAACTACACACCTCAAGGAATTTATCTAGGGGTAGAGTTAGCATCTTGACCCGACAGGTCTTTTGCTATATTTATTGGAATATGTCTATGTCTATGAAAATGAAAATCTTTTCTAATAATTTTTACAAGGAATAAAGAATAAGAAGCACCCCAAAACGTGTAAAGCTATTTCTCACGATTACGGCAATACCCAATATGTTGTAATATGTTTGGACCCACAGCAGAGCTCAGAGGAGAGGGAGCACCATTTGGCTTTTGGAGCGCAGATTTTGCTTGATAATAGTTCTGTTTGGGGTTTTGCTGGTATTTCAGTTTGTAATGTGGGGGCATATGTAAGCTGGGAAGAGTACATCAGGGCATAATAAGAGGGCATAATAAGGGGGTAAATAAATAATTCATAGATGTGTGGCCGGTGTCACACTGATACATGGTGCCCAATCTTAACCGCTTTTGGACACTGCACAATTTCTGTCGCTATATTCTGAGCGCCAGAACTTTTTTTAATTTTTTCTCCACTGGAGCCGTGCGAGGGCTTATTTATTACGTTACAATCTGTAGTTTTCATTGGTACCATTTTAGGGTACATGTGATTTTTTGATCACTATTTATTCAATTTTTTGGGCAAGCAAAGTGACAAAAAAAACATACATTTTGGCAATGTTTTTGTCCTTTTTATTTACAGTAATCACTGTGCTCTATAAATAAAATTTTACTTTATTCTGAAGGTCGGTACAATTACGGTGATACCTTATGTATATATTTTTATTTATGTTTTGTGGTGTTTGCGCAATAAAATCACTTTTCTATAAAATTATTTATTTTTTGTGTCACCATATTCTGAGAGCCATAATTTTTTTATTTTTCAGTCAAACAAGCTGTGTAAGGGCTTGTTTTTTACGGGCCGGGTTGTAGTTTTTATTGGTATTATTTTGGGGTACATGCAAATTTTTTATCGCTTTTTATTCTAAATTTTGGGAGTGGTGATGACCAAAAAAATAGTGATGCTAGTATTGTTTTTTAATTTTTTTTTGCGGTGAAGTTTTATAGTTGGGGTCGTTACGAACGCGGTGATACCAAATATGTGTACTTTTTTAACGTTGTATTTTTTTCCTATAATAAAAGTCTTATTATAGGAAAAAAAGCATTTTTTGTTTTTAGACTTTTATAAAACATTTCTATAACTTTTTTTTTTTTACTTGTTTTACTTGAAGACCTGCAGCACTGATGGCTACTATAATACATTACACTACCTAGGTAATGTAACGTGTTATAAACTGTCAGTGTGACGCTGACAGTCACACTGACAGGAAGGCTTCCGTGAATGTCAGACCGGAGACCGTTGTATGGCCTCCGGTTTTGCCATGCAACTGGCGGCATCACCCGCTATCGGTCCTTGAGAAAGTTTGTTGTACAAACTTCCCTGCGATCACATGATCAATCAGGTCCCGATCATGTCCCTGGGACCAGAGGCAGGGGTTAACAGCACGATCCGGGTGTCAGCACTACTCTGAGACACTCGGATCGCACTTTTAACACCCACTGTGAATTCACGTCGGCGCTGCACAGAGCCCAGCAAGCGCCGATGTGAATTTACTGTGGGTGGTCAGGAAGCAGTTAGAACGGTGATCATATTCTCTGTAGCCGAACCAATCGGGTCGGCTGTCAGAGAACAGGTTGCTGGGGAGCCGCGCACACTGACACAGCCGGCGTCCGAGCGCTTTTCACAGCGATATGCCGGCTGGAAGAGAGATCTGTATATACACGTCCTGGCAGCACGGGTATGTGCGAAAAGGATGTGTATCTACAGATTGTCTGCATGAAAGGGTTAAATTGACGGTAGTAGTCGATAAAGAACCTGTCAGAGAAAGGGACTTTATAGTGCTTAGTATCAACAGTTTTGTAAAGGGTTCAGAAAGTTATGTTAGTTGAGATGACATAACAGTGGGGAGGTTTATCTAATTTAGAAAGGATGCAATGTCTTCTTCTGAAGGCTGGTGTCTAGACTTGTCTTTTTTTAAATAGTTTAAAAACCTGTAGTATTCTTAAAATGTATTTGCTTATTTCAAAGGGGTTTGCCACTTTTTTAGTATCATATAAGAAAGGTATTCCAGTTTTCTGGTGGAGATATTTAACTCTTTTTTAAATCAGAGCTCCGGCTTTGGTATTTTGAGAGTAAAAAATTCATTTTATGTGTTTGAGAGGCTGTTCATACTTGTATTATAATAGTAATCTAAGTTGGTAGATCTGAGCTCTTCAGAAATAGTTGGCAACACATTGGTTTTATTTATACTCTGAAGTTGCTGAATTTCATTTAATAGGGTCAGGGTTTCACATTCTCTGATTTGTTTTTCCAGTTGGCTGCTTAACTTAATGAATTTTCCCCTCATGAATGCCTTATCTCTATAGTCTGGTGGGAGATATGTTGGGGGGTAGACATGAGCAAAACTCTCAAGTTTCATTTTGTTTCAGATTTGGCTGATTCGGATCAAGTTTAGTTTTGGGCCGAATAAATTTGTTTCGAATTGAACATGCAAATTGCCTAAAAAGGGTTGTATGACATACTGCAGGCTTCTAGGATTCTATCCCACCCATTTCTAGCTCTCTAATGCAAACACAGTCCTAGTAATGTCAAAGTGACAGAAACATATATGTCTATGGGTAAACGGATGGCAGCTTCTGATAACAAGCAGCCTGTTTATCCCCTTCCCGCTGAAGCCACTTTTGACTTTCCTCTTATTTTCCAAATCTGACATGTGTCACTTTATGTGGTAATATCTTTGGAATGCTTTTACCTATCTGAGCAATTATGGGATTGTTTTCTCATGACATATTGTACTTTATGTCAGAGGTATAATTTTATAGATACATTCAGCGTTTAATTGAGAAAATGTGCAAAAATAAGCATTTTCCTCAATTTAAATATATCTGCTTGTAAGGCAGATAGTAATACCACAAAAAATAGTTACTAATTAACATTTCCCATACGTCTACTTTATGTTGGCATTGTTCTTTGAACAACCTTTTATTTTTATAGGACTCAAGAAAGCTTATAATTTTAGCAGAAATTTCTCACATTTTCAAGAAAATTTCAAAAGCCTACTTTTTTAGTGACCAGTACAGTTGAAGAGGCTTGAGGGGTCTATATATTAGAAACCCCCATAAATCACCCCAATTTAAAAACTGCACCCCTGAAAGTACTCAAAACAGCATTTACAAAGTTTCTCAACCCTTAAGGCATTTTTTTTTTTGTTCATTAATTTTTTAACAAAAAAAAAAGAAGACATTTCACATTGATTGACTTTCTGTCAAGATGTTGATGTTAGGAAAACACTGATACCCTTAACCCCTATCCGCACCAGGACGTAACTGTACGTCGTTGCGGGAAGTTACTTCCCGCACGAGGACGTACAGTTACTGAGTTAATCCCGGTGCACACTGTCGGCGACAGTGTGCACCGGGAACCAGGAGGTCAGCTGTCGCCGACAGCTGACACTCCCCTCTTGCCGGCCAGCGGTCCTTTGCCGCTGATTTCGGCGCATTAACCCCTTAAATTCGGCGATCGGGTGCAATCGCCGAATTTTAGGGGTTTCTAACATATCGGCAGACCCCCGTCCGAAATCGCGGGGTCTGCCGATAGTTAGTATGGCAAACGGAAGCCAAACAATGGCTTCCGGGTCTGCCATGGACAGAAGCCCATCAGGACCAACCTTCGGCTGGTCCTGATAGGCTTCCTGTCAGAGTGACAGGAAGTCACTGTGTCGTTCCCGATGCACACTGTCGGCGACAGTGTGTATCGGGAACTTGGAGATCAGCTGTCCCCGACAGCGGACACTCTCCAGTGTTGCCGATCAGCGGCTCATCGCCGCTGATTTCGGCAATTAACCCGTTACATGCGGGGCTCGATTGCAATCTCCGCATGTAGCGGGTTTGTAGCGCATCAGCAGCCCCCATGCAATCGTGGGGGCTTCTGATGCTTGTGATGGCACCTGGGGGCCAGACAACGGCCCCCAGGTCTGCCATGTATGTCAGCCTATGAGGATCAGCCTCTGCTGATCCTCGTAGACCAACTGTCAAAGTGACTGTGACGTCACACTGACAGTTGGAATACATTACACTACCTAGGTAGTGTAATGTATTCTAGCAGCGATCAGAGCTATAGGTCAAAAAAAGAAAGTGTAAAAAGTAAAAAAAAAAGTTAATAAACAAAAATATAAAGTGTAAAAAGTAAAAAAAAGTTAATAAAAATGTTTTATAAAAGTGTAAAAATAAAAGGTTTTGTTTTCCTATAATAAATCATTTATTATAGGGAAAAAATGAAAACGTTAAAAAAAAGTACACATATTTGGTATCGCCGCGTTCGTAACGACCCAATCTATGAAACTATAATGTTAATTTTTCCGCACGGTGAACGCCACAAACAAAATAAACTGAAAACTGTCAGCATCGCTATTTTTTGGTCACCACCCCTCCCAAGATATAGAATAAAAAGTGATCAAAAAGTTGCATTTACCCCAAAATGGTACCAATAAAAACTACAACCCGTCCCGCAAAAAACAAGACCTCCCACAGCTCTTTTGACGAAAAAATAAAAAAGTTACGGCTCAGAATAGCGTGTCCCAGAAAATAAATTATTTTATAGAAACTTCATTTTATTGTGCAAACGCTGCAAAACTTAAAAAAAACTATACACATATGGTATCGGCGTAATCGTACCGACCGGCAGAATAAATTAAAACGTAATTTATTGAGCACGGTGAACGCTGTAATAAATAAAGAATTTAAAGCGCCAAAATCGCTGTTTTTTGGTCACCCTAGCTCTAAAAAACATCATGAGGGGCCAAAATGCTCACTATACCCCTAGAAAAATTCCTTGAGGGGTGTAGATTCCAAAATAGGGTGACTTTTGGGGGGTTTCCACTGTTTTGGTCCCTCCGGGGCGTTGCAAACCCGACATGGCACTGAAAACCAATCCAGCAAAATCTGCTTCCAAAATCCAAAAGGCGCTCCCTCCCTTCTGAGCCCTGCTGTGGGTCCAAACATCAGTTTACGACCACATATGGGGTATTGCCGTAATCGGGAGAAATTGCTTTACAAATGTTGGGCGGCTTTTTCTCCTTTATTCCTTGTAAAAATGAAAAAATTCTATGTTTACACAGAAAAATAGGTGATTTTCATCTTCACAGACTAATTCCACTAAATTCTGCAAAAAAACTGTGGGGTCAAAATGCTAACTATACCCCTAGAAAAATGCCTTGAGGGGTGTAGTTTCCAAAATGGGGTCACTTTGGGGGGGTTTCGGCTGTTTAGGTACCACAAGACCTCCTCAAACCTGACATGGTGCCTAAAATATATTCCTAAAAAAAGGAGGCCCCGAAATCCACTAGCTGCTCCTTTGCTTCTGAGGCCTGTGCTTCAGTCCATTAGGACACTAGGGCCACATGTTGGATATTTCTAAAATCTGCAGAATCTGGGCAATAAATATTGAGTTGCGTTTCCCTGGTAAAACCTTCTGTGTTACAGATTTTTTTTTATTACAAATGAATTTCGGCAAAAAAAATGAAATTTGCAAATTTCACCTCTACTTTGCCTTAATTCCTGTGAAACGCCTAAAGGGTTAAAATATTTTCTGAATGTGGTTTTGAATACCTTGAGGGGTACAGTTTTCAAAATGGGGTGATTTATGGGGACTTTCTAATATATAAGGCCCTCAAAGCCACTTCAGAACTGAACTGGTCCCTGAAAAAATAGCCTTTTGAAATTTTATTGAAAATATGAGAAATTGCTGCTAAATTTCTAAGCCTCGTAACGTCCTAGAAAAATAAAAGTACGTGAAAAAAAATGATGCAAACATAAAGTAGACATATAGGAAATGGTAACTAGTAACTATTTTGTGTGGTATTACTATGTGTTTCACAAGCAAATACATTTAAATTTAGAAAAATGCTAATTTTTGCACATTTTTGCTAAAATTTGAAGTTTTTCACAAATAAATATTGAATTTATCGACCAAATTTTTTCACTAACATAAAGTACAATATGTCACGAGAAAACAATCTCAGAATCGCTTGGATAGGTAAAAGCATTCCGGAGTTATTACCACATAAAGTGACACATGTCAGATTTGAAAATAGGCTGTGTCCTGAAGGCCAAAACAGGCTGTGTCCTAAAGGGGTTAAGGTCGCTATAGTCTCTGGGTAGTTCTTCTTTTATTTGAGCCTATCTCTCTTCTCTGTCCTTCTGCCAATCTGTTGTGGGCTTGTATTTCTACCTGTCTCTTCCCTCAAGTACTGAGAGAAATTTGTCTTTATGCAAAGTTTGAAAAATTTATTTTTGAAATTGGGGTATGTGCTGTCTCCTAATGATTTTCATGGACTCCGCTAAGGTTCAAGCAATTCTTGATTGGGTTCAACCCACTTCATTAAAGGCTCTGCAGAGGTTCTTGGGTTTTGCAAATTATTACCGAAAATGTATTTATAATTTTTCTCCCATTTACAAACCTTTGACAGATTTTAATAAAGTGAGTTCTGATATTGTAAATTCAAAACCTACTGCAGTCTCCACCTTTGAAACCTTAAAACAATGTTTTATGAAAGCACCTTTACTTGTTCAATCTGACCTGTCTAATCCCTTTGTTGTTGAGGTTGATGCCCCAGAAATAGGTGTGGGGGCTCTGTTGTCTCAAGGGTCTTCTGTGTTAACCAACTTACACCCCTGTGCTTTTTTTTCTCGTAAAATTTCTGCAACTGAAAATAAATATGATAAAGGTAATCGTGAGCTTCTTGCTATTAAGTGGGCTTTTGAAGAGTGGCGCCACTTTCTAGAGGGGGCCAGACATCCAATTACTGTACTGACTGACCATAAAAACCTGACTTTTTTTAGACTCTGTAAAAATAATTAATCCCAGACAGGCTAGGTGGGCCCTGTTTTTTTTTTACCAAATTTGACTTCATTGTAAGCGACAGACCCGGGTCTAAAAATGTTAGGGCCGATGCATTACCCCGTAGCTTTTGTTCCTCACAGGTGCCTTTTCACGGCGGCCACTAACGGGCTTTATTCTGATGCATATGCCTTTTTACGGCACTGCATCAGGATAAAGTAAACAGAGCAGGGAGCCGTCAAATCTCCCTGCTCTCAGCTGCCAGAGGTAGCTGAGGGCTGCGGGCGTCCCTGCTCTGCCGGGTGAGATCGATATTAGTATTGATCTCACCCGTTTAACCCCTCAGATGCGGTGCTCAATAGCGTGCATCGCATCTGAGTGGTTTTGGAGAGAGGGAGGGAGCTCCCTCTCTCTCCCACAGACAGCCGGCAATACGATCGCCGAGTGTCTGTGTCTCCAATGGCAGCCGGGGGACTAATAAAGGCCCCCAGGTCTGCCTGGAGCGAATGCCTGCTAGATCATGCCGGAGGCATGACCTAGCAGATGCCTGTCCGTTTTAAACGGACAGGCAGTAATGCACTGAAATACAAAAGTATTGCAGTGTATTATAATATAGGAAATATATGGAAATGTCAGCTCACCCTCCTAGGTGCACGAAGAAGACAGCGATCTCCACGCTGTAGAAACAACAATCCAGAAGGAAATGGTTCAGCACTCCTTGTGGAATATGAAAAAAATCTTCTTTATTGGTTAAAATAGATAGCCAGCGGAAGACTGAACAGCAAACAGTGGACAAGAAACATAAAACATACGTTCCCTCTGACTCGTTTCTAGCTCTCAAGAGCCATTACTCATAGATAGGGGAAGGATTGAGAATGTCTGACTAAAATAGCTGCCAAGACAAAAAACACCCACTTTGATCAGGTGTATGCAATTATCACAGAAATGGATGACATGTGAAGCATACAAAATTGTATAAAATGCAACTATCAAATCTCAAGCCAAACACAAAAATACAAAATGTGCAAAATATATAAAATATTAGTAGTTCAGAATAAGATCATTTCTCACATTTAAACCATTGGGGATTATAGTGTTCAACATGAGAATCCAGTAACCCTCACGATTTAAAAGTGTTCTCCTATGATCACCACCTCGCGCTGGTCTATTAACTCTTTCAATTCTTGAAAACTCAAAACTACTGGTATTGCCTTGGTGCATAAGACTAAAATGTTTGGATGCATTGGAAGGATTTCTAACTCCAGGATTAGTAGCTCCATTGAGATGTTCTCTAATTCTAACTTTAAGGGAGCGACTAGTGCACCCAACATAAGATAAATTACAAAGAGTACAATTTATTTGGTAAACAACATGCCGTGTGTTGCAATTGATGAATTGTTTCATTTTATGTATAGATCCATCAATGGCTGAAATAACTTCTTTAGTTTGGTGTGCATAATTGCAACACATACATATATTTGCTCCACAAGGATAAAAGCCCTTTGACGAAAGCCACAAATTCTATTTGGATGAAAATTGCGTTAAACTAGGTGAAAGCATAGAACCCAAAGTAGGTGCTCTCCGAGAGGAAAATTTACAACCTGGCTCTAATATCTGGCGTAAGCCCTCATCTTGAAAGAGGACTGGCAAATATTTGGACACTATAGATCGTATCGTATGATATTCTTTACTGTACGATGTAACAAACGCAAGAGATGAATTTTTGTTCTTTTTATTTGTATGCTTCCTTTGTAGTAAATATATGTATGTATTATAATAGCGATCGGAGAATCGCATATAAAAGTCCCCTAGTGGGACTAGTAAAAAAGTAAAAAAAAAGTTTAATAAAGTTAATTTTAAAAAAAATGTGAAAAAAAATGAAAAACACACCTTTTCCCCTTACAAAATGCTTTACTATTAAAAAGCTAAAATAAAGTAAAAAAGTTACACATATTTGGTATTGCCGCGTCCGTAACGACCCCGACTATAAATCTATTACATTATTTAACCCGCACGGTGAACGCCGTAAAAAATGTAATAAAAAACTATGGAAAAATTGCTGTTTTCTGTGAATCCTGACTTAAAAAAAATGTGATAAAAAGTGATCAAAAAGTCGCATCTACTCCAAAATGGTACCAATAAAAACTAAAAGTCTTCCCGCAAAAAAAAAGCCCTCATACAACTGCATCGGCAGAACAATAAAAAACATATGGCTCTTCAAATATGGAGACACGAAAACAAATAATTTTGAAAAAAAAGCGTTTTTACTGTGTAAAAGTAGTAAAACATACAAAAACTATACAAATTTGGTATCGTTGCAATCGTAACAACCCGCTGAATAAAGTTATTGTGTTATTTATATCACACGGTAAACGGCGTAGATTTAAGACGCGAAAAAGAGTGGCAAAATTTAAGTTTTTTTCTATTTCCCCCCAAAAAAAAGTTAATAAAATTTAATCAATAAATAATATGTACCTCAAAATGGTGCTATTAAAAAATACAACTTGTCCCGCAAAAATCAAGACCTTATACAGCTATGTCGACGCAAAAATAAAAAGGTTATAGCTCTTGAAATGCGACGATGGAAAAACTTAAAAAATGGCTTGGTCATTAAGGTTTAAAATAGGCTGGTCTTTAAGGGGTTAAAGAATGTCAACAACTTGCTCTGCAAACTATTCCTGCAGGGAAGTTGTTTGTACCTCCTCAGTTCAGTTTTCATTTACTCAATGAGTTACATGATTCTGTTTTAAGCAAACGAAGGAAGAAAAAAGGAGGATCCTATAGGGCGCTGCTGCGTGGTTGTGGTGGAAAGTCAATGAAAAAATAGAAGATATATAATAATTATATAATAATTATTTATTGAACAATAGATGGCTACGCGTTTCAACACTGAACTAGTGTCTTCCTCAGGCCATTAAAAACATATACAAAGGGGTTCCTTATATACCTATAGATATTAGACAAACAAGAGTCAGAGGTGGGAGAGGTCAGGAAGTTAATTAGAACGTCATGATTAACAGCTGTATCAAAGGGCTAACTTAGAAAAAATCATTAGCACATAAAATAACACTTGCACAGGGGAAAGAAAAAAAGCGGGAAGCATACCCGTATTAATTTCATAGAATAAATGAATGAATTAATACATAAATAAATGTTGAATCCATCATACACAACATTGAAATAGTGTATAGACAAATATACATGTAAAAATATCATTAAAAACAAGGAATGCATTACATTAAATGATGAATTGACAGAAAAATAAATATATATATATGAGCGCGTATAGTTTGATGCAGTAAATGTTTTTTAGTGTCTCTAATATTATTGTTAGATGATGTAAACAATAATAAATAAAATAAAATATATAAAAATATATATTTTAAAAACCATCCGATGTATAAAACCGGTGTACAGAAACGCAAAGTGTCAATAGTAGCCAAATCAGCTTTACATACGATTTTATAATCAGAAAAAAACACAATAATGGTTAACCATTATTATGTGACAAAACGAAAAGGTAGGGACTATAAGTATAAACAGAATTTAACAAATATATATATATTAGAAAAATAAACACCTAAGGGAATAAATAGATATTTTTTCTAGAACACATACATAAAAGCCGCAATGGTTTGATAATAAGGACAGTTCACATTACTAACCCCATTGGTAGCATGCAAACCGACCCATTCGTGTCAATCATAAGTCATTAATATTTGAAATATTACTGCAGAAATATCTGTCACTTACGCAGCAGAAATTTAGAATGTCAGACACAAGCGCTAAAATGTGCCGTATTAAAACGGCATTTATACATAGCAGTGTTGTCAAAGTGACAAAGATAAAGAAAGATTGACAAAATGCCAATCTTTTATTAGTAACAGAATCACAAAAAGCTATCAGCGAAGTGCAAAATATTAGAAGGAGTAAACAATATAACTATAAGCAACAAAGGAAATAATCAGATTATTAAAAAATGATCCTAGTATAATACATAATATTTGTGTTTAAAATATAAATATAAAAAGAAAAAAAGAATAAATAGATGACACATAGTCAGCCATATTTAACGGTATTTATGGATGTCTTATATTGTCCACCCATAATTTGAAAATATTAAATATAGTAGTCAACAAAGTCACAAAGGGCAATTAATGAAGGGCAAATTTTTAGAAAAATAGTTATTTAAGGGCAAACAAACAATGAATTTTCGATTAACCAACAAGAATTAACGGGTTATTAAAATAGTATGTGATATTATCTCCGTAGTTAAGCAACCAAGAGGATCGTCAACAATATTACAGAATCCCCAGGGCCAGTGTTCAAATTCAAAGGGGACACGTTTAAGGGGTCAACGTTAAATCTATTCATGTAAAACAAATGTATATATTCGAATGTATATCGAATCAATAACCTTTGTAACCTATAATAATAAGATTAAATATAAATATCTATATAAAATTAATTATTTTAAAAAAAAAAATTTAAAAATTGAACAACATTATACGATAAAAATCCATATGAGTTGAGAGGTCAGTAGGACATCAGTCCAAGGAAGATTCTGAAATATCATTAAGACCTCGTGGATTCAATGTCTGTAATTTAAAAATCCAATAGTTCTCCCTTTGTTTCAATTTATAAAATCTATTAGGGACATCACATGAAATGTGTTCAATAGGAATAATATTTAATGTGTCAAACTCTCTGTTGTGAAAAGAGGCACAATGTCGGGAGAGACTGTGTTTCAGAAAACCAGTGTTGACGTTGAATCTATGGTTATTCATTCTAGTACGTAGGCATTGCGTGGTTCTACCAACATATTGCAAGTGGCAAGGACATTCAATCAGGTATACTATATATGAACTGCCGCAGTTAAGAAAAGTTTTAATTTTAAAAAATTCCTTTGTGACTGTAGATGTAAAAGTGGTTTGTCTATGAAGGATGTTATTACAACACAGGCAACGTGGGTGACCACATTTAAAAGCGCCACAAATAGTAGGAAACAATTTAAAACTTGGTAGTTTAGATTTGCGTACTCTGCTAGGCGCAAGGATGTTTCTCAAAGTCTGTGCCCGTCTAAAAGTAATTTTTGGCATATCTGATAAATCGTTAACCAGATGAGGATCATTTTTTAAAATATTCCAATGTTTGGATAAAATAGTTCTAATAATTTTGTTCTCACTGTTAAAAGTCGTAATAAAATTAGTATTTCTATAGGTAGACTCAGTTTTCTTACGGATATGGTTAATACAAAGCTCTTGAGACAGCTTAGCGGCTTTGCACCGTGCTCCCTTAATCAGATTAGTCGGGAAATTCTTTTCCCTAAATCTTTTTTCAAGGACCGTACATTCTCTATTAAAATCACTGTCCTTGGTGCAATTTTTCCTAACCCTTCGGAATTGTCCGAAGGGCACATTTTTTATCCAAGGGGGATAGTGCGCACTTTTAAAATCTAAATAACTATTAACATCAACTGACTTAAAATGTGTTTTGGTGTTAAAAACATGGTTAGTAAGGTCATAACTGATTGTTAGATCTAAAAAGTCAATTGATGTTACGGAAAAGGTGTGTGTGAAAGATAATCCAAAATTATTATCATTTAAAATCTCCATAAATTTAAAAGCCCCATTCTTATCACCTTTCCAAATAAAAAAGAGATCATCTATGTAACGTTTGTACAATAAAATGTTATCTTTAAAAGGGTGGTCTCCATAGATGTATTCTTCCTCGAAGGCTCCCATATATAAATTCGCATATGATGGTGCAAAGCGTGTGCCCATGGCACAACCCTTGATTTGATTAAAAAACTCATTCCCAAAGGTAAAAAGGTTGTGTGTCAGAATAAATTTAATACAGTTACTTAAAAAGTTAGCCTGCGCTGTTGGAATCGCCGTGCTAGTTGCTAAAACTGAATTAATTACTTCTAGGCCCTTGTTATGTGGAATATTACTATAAAGGGCATTCACGTCAGCTGTTAGGAAATGTATTGGAAATATATCTAGATCAGTGTTCAGATTTAGTAATTCTCTTATTAACTGATCAGAATCTTTTAAATAAGAGGGTAAGTTATGCACAAAGGGTTGTAAATGTAAATCTACAAAGTGGGAGAGATTACTTGTTAATGAACCGATTCCAGAAATGATAGGGCGTCCAGGGGGATTAGTAGGAGATTTGTGTATCTTCGGAAGGTGATAAATAAACGGTATGTTAGGAAAGGGAACATGTAAAAATCTTTTTTCTTTTTTTGTAAGTAACCCGTTATTATCAGCTGTGTCAATTAGAACTTTATATTCATGTATGTAAGATGTCAAAGGATTAAAAGATAATTTATGATAAAAAGTGTTATCGGTTAAAATAAGTGAAGTTTCATTCAGATATTTACTTTTATCCTGAATAACAATACCGCCCCCTTTATCTGCGGGGCGGATTACGATGTCTATGTTGTTACGTAATGATTTAACAGCCCTTCTCTCATGTCGTGTAAGATTATCTGTAGGAGTACGGGGATTATCCAATATTCTAAAATCATTACCCACCAGAGTGGAGAAGGTATCAATAAAAGAACCTTGGTGGTGTAATGGATAAAAATCTGATTTTGGACGCACATCTACTGGAACAAATACAGAAGTGGTATCAATCATATTCGGATCAATGCTATTAGAAGGTAATGAATGAGATTTTAAAATAGAAAAATGCCTCATTAGTGTTAGTTTTCTAACAAACCTATTAAGGTCCATGAAAAGTTCAAAAGAATCCGCTGATGTAGTAGGGCAAAAGGAGAGACCTTTATTCAATAAACTTTCTTCGTGTATACCTAGATTATAAGATGATAAATTAAATATTTTTATAGTTTTGTGCAATTCCTCTTTGTGTTGAATGATATTGATTGATTTACGTCGTTTCTTTCCGCCTCTTCGTCCTCTGTATCTAGTTTTCTTTTTGTTGAGATACGTTGGATTTTCGGAAAGAAATGAGTTATGGACTGAGCTTTGGGGCTCATGAGATAGGGGATCAACAGTTCTTGGCTGGTCACTACAGGTGTAAGAGGTGACATTAACAGCTGGGAAGGGAGCCCTAAAAAAGAGACCGTAGAGTGAGTAATATCCGAGGAAGAAGTGGGATAATCCGATTTGGGGTAAGTAGTTATACACCTTTGTTCTTCAAAATGAGAAAAAACTTGACTATTACTAGAATTAATGAACAATGGGTCTTTTAATGATGAAGATTTAGACAGGGGCGAAACTGAGAGAGAGGAGGTGTCATGTGTAGATAGCTGTAACAGAGACATCGAATTTGCTTCAATCGAGTCACTCAAGGGTGAAGTGAGTCGATTTATTATAGGGGTCACTTCCATTTCATCTGGTATTAATTGTAATCGGAGAAGATGAATTTCCAAATCAGACGATTTGAAAGCGTTCATGGGTATAATATGATCAAGGTGGGATGTTATTGGTAAGGTAACTGGTTCAATGGTAGAACATAAAGGGGGATTAGGACCCCTATATACAGGTTTAGGTTTAATCGGCAATGCAGTGATCAGACCGTTTTCCGTAACAGTATTAGGGAGAGAATTTACCGTTTTTCCCTTATTAGTTATATTAGGAATAGGTCTATGTTTAGAGCTATTCCTAAATGATCTACTATAGGTAGTCACATCATTCAATGGCAAGTTGGGTTCTGGATGACTCACTTTCTTGGGTTTTACGTAAGTATTAGATTTGTACGGAGTGTTAATATCTTTGACCAAAGTAGGACGTACATCAGACCTCCAATCACCCAGGGGGTTAATAGTATAATCCGCTCGATCTCTTCTTAGTTTATTCGCTTTTTTTATAATTAAATCCCTTTCATACTTATTCAATCTATTATTGGTGGATAATTCTAGTTGTGGAAAATCTCTATGATCAGAGAACAGGAGTAATTGCTCTCTAACTGCAGATATCTCCTCAATGAGTGATTGACTAAGAGAGGTTCTTTTGTTAAATAATCTCTCCAAAAAACCCATATGACACTGTTTGATATAGGTATTCCAATCAAGACTGAAAGCTGCATCCACGGGGTAAGGGTTATTGAAAAGTAATCTCAAACCTCTGGGTGCAATATTCTCCAAAATGTAAATCTCTAAAAAGCGACAGTCAATATTCTGAAATGCTTCTTTTTTGAGGGTATCCTCTAATGTTAAATAAAGGTCCGTCATTTGTTTCAACAGTTCAGGAGCATGATCAGTACTCACTGCTTCGGAAGTCCTCAAGGCTATGTCCTTTCCAATTAATTGTTGAATAAGAAGTCCACGTAGGTTATCTCTTTCATCGATGAAATCCAACATCTTGTATATTGAAAATGACTCAAAAAACGGAACTTTTGACAGTCAAATTACGAGATCGTAAAGTCTAATCTCGATGTTATGAAGGACGAAATAAATCAAAAGGACCTGTAGAAAAGCGGCTGCCACTGCAAGGGAGGCTCAGTAACCAGGATAACACATGGGAAATCGACCGGGAAACCACAGAACTCCCAAAGCGGAACAATATCTCCGATTGGAGAGGAAAAGGTCCGACCTATAAGTAAATAAAGAAGCAAAAGGCACGGCGCCACATAGTGCAGGTCAATCAGACTAAAAATAAATGTAGAACGTAGTTAATATGCTCACCACGTGGTAGTAGGTAAAGGCAATATATAACTCCACTGTGCTGCTGCCAGGATCCAAAACCGGTGAAAACGAATGGTCACCGCTAATTGAAGCAAACGAAGGAAGAAAAAAGGAGGATCCTATAGGGCGCTGCTGCGTGGTTGTGGTGGAAAGTCAATGAAAAAATAGAAGATATATAATAATTATATAATAATTATTTATTGAACAATAGATGGCTACGCGTTTCAACACTGAACTAGTGTCTTCCTCAGGCCATTAAAAACATATACAAAGGGGTTCCTTATATACCTATAGATATTAGACAAACAAGAGTCAGAGGTGGGAGAGGTCAGGAAGTTAATTAGAACGTCATGATTAACAGCTGTATCAAAGGGCTAACTTAGAAAAAATCATTAGCACATAAAATAACACTTGCACAGGGGAAAGAAAAAAAGCGGGAAGCATACCATTGCGGCTTTTATGTATGTGTTCTAGAAAAAATATCTATTTATTCCCTTAGGTGTTTATTTTTCTAATATATATATATTTGTTAAATTCTGTTTATACTTATAGTCCCTACCTTTTCGTTTTGTCACATAATAATGGTTAACCATTATTGTGTTTTTTTCTGATTATAAAATCGTATGTAAAGCTGATTTGGCTACTATTGACACTTTGCGTTTCTGTACACCGGTTTTATACATCGGATGGTTTTTAAAATATATATTTTTATATATTTTATTTTATTTATTATTGTTTACATCATCTAACAATAATATTAGAGACACTAAAAAACATTTACTGCATCAAACTATACGCGCTCATATATATATATTTATTTTTCTGTCAATTCATCATTTAATGTAATGCATTCCTTGTTTTTAATGATATTTTTACATGTATATTTGTCTATACACTATTTCAATGTTGTGTATGATGGATTCAACATTTATTTATGTATTAATTCATTCATTTATTCTATGAAATTAATACGGGTATGCTTCCCGCTTTTTTTCTTTCCCCTGTGCAAGTGTTATTTTATGTGCTAATGATTTTTTCTAAGTTAGCCCTTTGATACAGCTGTTAATCATGACGTTCTAATTAACTTCCTGACCTCTCCCACCTCTGACTCTTGTTTGTCTAATATCTATAGGTATATAAGGAACCCCTTTGTATATGTTTTTAATGGCCTGAGGAAGACACTAGTTCAGTGTTGAAACGCGTAGCCATCTATTGTTCAATAAATAATTATTATATAATTATTATATATCTTCTATTTTTTCATTGACTTTCCACCACAACCACGCAGCAGCGCCCTATAGGATCCTCCTTTTTTCTTCCTTCGTTTGCTTCAATTAGCGGTGACCATTCGTTTTCACCGGTTTTGGATCCTGGCAGCAGCACAGTGGAGTTATATATTGCCTTTACCTACTACCACGTGGTGAGCATATTAACTACGTTCTACATTTATTTTTAGTCTGATTGACCTGCACTATGTGGCGCCGTGCCTTTTGCTTCTTTATTTACTTATGATTCTGTTTTGTGTGGTAATCCAGGGATAACTGATACAAAAAAATTGGTCTGACACATCTATTGGTGGCCGTCCTTGTTTCATGATGTGAGTTCCTTTGTGCTTGTGATGTTTGTGCTCATGCTCAGACTCCTTAAACTCGTCCTATGGGTGAATTATTGCCATTACCTGTTCCACAGAAATCTTGGACTCATCTGTCAATGGATTTCATCACTGATTTACCTCCCTCAGAACGAGAAATCAGTAATTTGGGTTGTGGTGGACCGTTTTAGTAAGATGTGCAATTTTATTCCTTTGCCTCAACTCCCTGATTACAAAACATTGTCTAAACTATTTTTTGATCAAGTGGTTAGTCTGCATGATATTCCAGAAAATATTGTCTAAGATAGAGGTGTACAATTTGTGGCTAGCTTCTGGGTAGTTTTCTGTAAAAAACTTGGTGTACAGTTGTCATCCTCTTCTGCATTCCATCCACCCTGAGAGTAATGGTTAAACCAAAAATTTTAATCAAACCTTGGAACAATATCTTAGGTGTTGTACTGCTGATAACCAGACGGAATGGGTCTCATATCTTCCTTTATCGGAATGTGCTATTGTGAAGGATGGTTTATTTGCTTATATTCTCTGTATAAAATTAGATTATGAATTATCAAGCAGGATGCCGAATTACTAAGATATGTATTATGTGAAAGTGATTATAATAATGTTTAAATGATTTAGTTTCGTGCAGCAGCCATCTTGTCTGGAGTCCCCATCTTGGTTCTTTTTTGGTGAATAAGAAAGTCATTGTTCCTTTAACGCAAGTAAAGTTGATTTTGTATGTTTTATCTTTGACATTGGCTCCCATACGAAGCTTGCAAAGAAAGCACAGGGAGTAAGATGGGAGGGTGGCAAATATGCTTGTGGAAGTGGCTCTCCCATCTTACAGGAACATTCTTGCCAAGAGAGATAAGGCCACCTGCAAACCTGATGTGTGAAGAATTGTAATTATGTATCTGGAATGTATCGTATGTCTGTAATTGGCTGAATAAGAACTATTGTCACATTGCCTCTGATTGGTTAACCTCAAGTCTACACCCCATTTGAATGATATTATTATAGTGGAGTTTGGTAATAAACCTCCAGAGGAGTATTTTGAGCATATAAGCAGCGTCTGTGTGTTTTTTTTCTCCTCTCTCGATATATATCGGTATGAAATATCCTGATTAGGATGCTAGATAAAGTTCCTGGCATGAGTGTCTATTGGAACACTCATCTAAATTTCAGTCTAATATATTTTGAGCCATTGACTTCCACAACACTAAAAATAATCGCCACCATGTTTCTCTTGATACCTCTCCGTTTTTCTGCATTTATGGTTTTCATCCTCGTTTTGGTTCATTTTCCACCTCTTCTAGTGATAACCCTGAGGTGGAAGTTGAATCAAAGTTTGGGCACATTTCACAGTTCACAGTTTGTCAAAGTGCACAGTTTGGGCTCAGGTTCAATTGATGGTGAAGAACTCCCAAGTTATTCAAAGGAAAACTGCCAACAAAAAAACATACTGTTGGTCCTGTATTTTGTGTGGGTCAAAAGGTTTGGCTTTTTACGAAAAATCTGCGACTTAAAGTGCCTTCTCATAAGTTTGGCCATAGGTTTATTGGGCCATATTACATTGTTGAAATTATTAACTCTGTGTAATTTCGTCTTGCTCTTTCTACATCCTTCAGGATTCACAATGTATTTCACAAATCTCTCCTAAATTTTTTTTTACATCATCTGGTACACTCAAGTAACCTCCTTCCTCCTCCAGTTCAGGTAGCGGGAAATATGGCATTTGAGGTTCAGGGGATTGAGGATGCTAGGAGGGTCAGGGGTACGCTACAGTATTTGGTGCACTGGAAAGGGTATGGACTAGTAGAACGTACTTGGGTCCCTGGCCATTCAGTACATGCCAGTCGTTTGGTAAATATTTTTAACTTGAAATTTCCTTTGAAACCTAGGCCAAGGCTTAAGGGTCCGGAGGCCCCTCGTAGAAAGGGGGGTTATGTTAGGAAATCACCTGTTCCCTTAAAGGAACAGTGTCATCACAAATTATTTTTTTATATGTTAAAGATTAGAGATGAGCGAACTTATGAAAAGTTCGGTTCGGCAAGTTCGCCGAATTTCGTGCAAAAGTTCGATTCGGACCGAACTAGTTCTGACCGAACCTGTAATACAAGAAAGCCCCTAAAAATCGTGTATAACACTGTTTTAAAGCCCTAGAAGCCCTGTATAACACTCTTAGGTCACCCATGAGTGTATCCAAGTACTTTTGAGCTGTCTTTAATGCAAAGTTGGTGTCAAAGTTACGCCAACATGTATGGCTCTAGGAAAACGGATGGGACACGGAGATAACTAACAGAAACCACTGCACTTGTGCATGTTGTATGCTTAATGCATTGTTAAAAAAGGTACAAAAATTTACCATTTTAGGCGGCTGATGCCTGCCAGGGTTCATACATATAAGGTGGTAAAAGAAGAAGCAATGGCTTTTGACAAGCCCTCCAAAAATTGACCCTTTTTATTGGCAGATGCCTGCCGGGGTTCATCCATACATGGATGTAAAAGCAACAAGCAATGGCTTTTCACAAGCCCTCCAAAAATTGACCCTTTTTATTGGCAGATGCCTGCCGAGGTTCTTCCATACATGGATGTAAAAGCAACAAGCAATGGCTTTTCACAAGCCCTCCAAAAATTGACCCTTTTTATTGGCAGATGCCTGCCGGGGTTCTTCCATACATTGATGTAAAAGCAACAAGCAATGGCTTTTGACAAGCCCTCCAAAAATTGACCCTTTTTATTGGCAGATGCCTGCCGGGGTTCTTCCATACATGGATGTAAAAGCATTAAAGCAACAAGCAATGGCTTTTCACAAGCCCTCCAAAAATTGACCCTTTTTATTGGCAGATGCCTGCCGGGGTTCTTCCATACATGGATGTAATAGCATTAAAGCAACAAGCAATGGCTTTTCACAAGCCCTCCAAAAATTGACCCTTTTTATTGGCAGATGCCTGCCGGGGTTCTTCCATACATGGATGTAAAAGCATTAAAGCAACAAGCAATGGCTTTTCACAAGCCCTCCAAAAATTGACCCTTTTTATTGGCAGATGCCTGCCGGGGTTCTTCCATACATGGATGTAAAAGCATTAAAGCAACAAGCAATGGCTTTTCACAAGCCCTCCAAAAATTGACCCTTTTTATTGGCAGATGCCTGCCGGGGTTCTTCCATACATTGATGTAAAAGCATTAAAGCAACAAGCAATGGCTTTTCACAAGCCCTCCAAAAATTGACCCTTTTTATTGGCAGATGCCTGCCGGGGTTCTTCCATACATGGATGTAAAAGCATTAAAGCAACAAGCAATGGCTTTTCACAAGCCCTCCAAAAATTGACCCTTTTTATTGGCAGATGCCTGCCGGGGTTCTTCCATACATGGATGTAAAAGCAACAAGCAATGGCTTTTCACAAGCCCTCCAAAAATTGACCCTTTTTATTGGCAAGGGTGAGTAGTAGCAGCACATTAAAAGACACTGGACGACAGTCACAGGACAAAGCCCTGTGGTGGGGCAGGCCTGCTTGTAGCAGACGGGCGGCAGTGGAGGTTTATTGGTGGTAGTAGTCGAGGTAGCCAACACAGACAGCAAGGGTGCAAGCAGTAGTAGCAGTAGTAGCAGCACATTAAAAAAAGAGACTGGACAGTCAGAGGAGGACAAAGCCCTGTGGTGGGGCAGGCCTCAGGCCTGCTTGTAGCAGACGGGCGGCAGTGGAGGTGTATTGGTGGTAGTAGTCGAGGTAGCCAACACAGACAGCAAGGGTGCAAGCAGTAGTAGCAGTAGTAGCAGCACATTAAAAAAAGAGACTGGACAGTCAGAGGAGGGCAAAGCCCTGTGGTGGGGCAGGCCTCAGGCCTGCTTGTAGCAGACGGCAGTGGAGGTGTATTGGTGGTAGTAGAGGTAGACTAGCCAACACAGACAGCAAGGGTGGTAGGACTGGTAGTAGCAGCAGCACATTAAAAAAAGAGACTGGACGACAGTCACAGGACATAGCCCTGTGGTGGGGTAGGCCTGCTTGTAGCAGACGGGCGGCAGTGTAGGTGTATTGGTGGTATTAGAGGTAGCCAACACAGACAGCAAGGGTGCAAGCAGTAGTAGCAGTAGTAGCAGCACATTAAAAAAAAGAGAGACTGGACAGTCACAGGAGGACAAAGCCCTGTGGTGGGGCAGGCCTCAGGCCTGCTTGTAGCAGACGGGCGGCAGTGGAGGTGTATTGGTGGTAGACTGGTAGTAGCCGAGGTAGCCAACACAGACAGCAAGGGTGCAAGCAGTAGTAGCAGTAGTAGCAGCACATTAAAAAAAGAGACTGGACAGTCAGAGGAGGGCAAAGCCCTGTGGTGGGGCAGGCCTCAGGCCTGCTTGTAGCAGACGGGCGGCAGTGGAGGTGTATTGGTGGTAGTAGTCGAGGTAGCCAACACAGACAGCAAGGGTGCAAGCAGTAGTAGCAGTAGTAGCAGCACATTAAAAAAAGAGACTGGACAGTCAGAGGAGGGCAAAGCCCTGTGGTGGGGCAGGCCTCAGGCCTGCTTGTAGCAGACGGGCGGCAGTGGAGGTGTATTGGTGGTAGTAGTCGAGGTAGCCAACACAGACAGCAAGGGTGCAAGCAGTAGTAGCAGTAGTAGCAGCACATTAAAAAAAGAGACTGGACAGTCAGAGGAGGGCAAAGCCCTGTGGTGGGGCAGGCCTCAGGCCTGCTTGTAGCAGACGGGCGGCAGTGGAGGTGTATTGGTGGTAGACTGGTAGTAGCCGAGGTAGCCAACACAGACAGCAAGGGTGCAAGCAGTAGTAGCAGTAGTAGCAGCACATTAAAAAAAGAGACTGGACAGTCAGAGGAGGGCAAAGCCCTGTGGTGGGGCAGGCCTCAGGCCTGCTTGTAGCAGACGGCAGTGGAGGTGTATTGGTGGTAGTAGAGGTAGACTAGCCAACACAGACAGCAAGGGTGGTAGGACTGGTAGTAGCAGCAGCACATTAAAAAAAGAGACTGGACGACAGTCACAGGACATAGCCCTGTGGTGGGGTAGGCCTGCTTGTAGCAGACGGGCGGCAGTGTAGGTGTATTGGTGGTATTAGAGGTAGCCAACACAGACAGCAAGGGTGCAAGCAGTAGTAGCAGTAGTAGCAGCACATTAAAAAAAAGAGAGACTGGACAGTCACAGGAGGACAAAGCCCTGTGGTGGGGCAGGCCTCAGGCCTGCTTGTAGCAGACGGGCGGCAGTGGAGGTGTATTGGTGGTAGTAGTCGAGGTAGCCAACACAGACAGCAAGGGTGCAAGCAGTAGTAGCAGTAGTAGCAGCACATTAAAAAAAGAGACTGGACAGTCACAGGAGGACAAAGCCCTGTAGTGGGGCAGGCCTCAGGCCTGCTTGTAGCAGATGGCAGTGTAGGTGTATTGGTGGTAGTAGAGGTACTAGCCAACACAGACAGCAAGGGTGCAAGCAGTAGTAGCAGTAGTAGCAGCACATTAAAAAAAGAGACTGGAGAGTCACAGGACAAAGCCCTCTGGTGGGGCAGGCCTGCTTGTAGCAGACGGCACTGGGGTGGATTGGTGGTAGAAGTAGTAGCAGCTGCAGCACCAACAGCGGCACATTAAAAAAAGAGTGGACAGGACAGAATCCCATAGTAGCAGGCGGCAGTAGCAGGCGGCAGCAGCAGCAGCAATGTAAGATCTAATCAGTGGCATCAGGCACAGGGGTTTTAAAATCCTCACCGATCCACGCTTGATTCATTTTCAGAAACGTGAGATTTTCCAAGCTGTTGGCGGACAATCTTGTTCGCTTAGGGGTGACGAAGCCCCCTGCTGCGCTGAATACCCTCTCTGACGCTACACTGGAGGGTGGACAAGACAGTACACCCATGGCAAACTGGGCCAGTTCTTGCCAATGATCCAATCTGCTGACCCAGAAGTCCATGGGGTCTGGGATCAGCATTTCTGACGGAGAAAGGGCACAGTCCAAGTACGAGTGAACCTGGTTGTTTAGGTGCTGCACCTGGAGATGGTGAACATCCCTTTGGTGACTAGTGCTACGATGTGTGTCAGGTCGGGGTATTGGATGTAAAAATGTTGTCATCATATTTTCCAAACTGAATTGGCTGCTGCTGCTGCTGCTGCTGCCGCTGCTGCCACGGCTGCCGCCTATTGCAGAGGTAGCTCTGCCAGAGGCGGTGGAACGATGAGACAGTGGGGAGCGGAGAGTGGCCCCCCGGTCAGACATGCTTGCAGCGGGTGTCTGCCGTTTGAAAGCCATGACAAGCTGGCTGCATAGCTTCTCTCTATAATAAGCCAATTTTGCCTCCCTCTCGGAAGGCGCAAAAAACTCCCCCATTCTGGCTTTATACCGAGGGTCTAAAAGTGTGGCTATCCAGTAGTCATCTCTTTGCTTCATGCTAACAATACGACAGTCAGCGCGCAAGTAACGAAGCATACAGCTCGCCATCCTGGCCAGCGTTTCAGAGGGCCCGGTTGGTTCCATCTCCGCCCCATACTGCCATGGTTGTCCATCATCAAGGTCGTCGTCAGACTCGTCATCACCACCATCACTGTCATGTTGTGCGGCTGCCTCGTCCCCTATCCCTTCCTGTGATTCCATCTCCAAATCCAGCTCCTCTTCAGGTCCTGTTTCCTCATCCTCCTCCTCCTCCTCAACATCCATAGCCAGATGTGATCCTTCCTCCATCCTTTGCTGAATCATCGCTGTGAGCGTTTGCTCCATAATGAATATCAGCGGCATAACATCGTTCATTCCGCTAGCGTCACGGCTCACAAATCGTGTGGCCTCTTCAAAGGGCCTCAAAACGCGACATGCGTCTCTAACCAGCTGCCAGTGCCTGAGCTCGAAATTACACTGGCTCCAAACGCTGCCCGTCTGCTGCATCAGGAAATCATTCACGGCTTTCCGCTGTTCGTACAGACGGTCCAACATGTGCAGGGTGGAATTCCATCGTGTTGGAACGTCGCAAATCAGGCTGTGTTCTGGGAGATTGTTTTGACGCTGCAAGTCCAGGAGGGCGTGCTTAAATGCATACGAACGTCTAAAGCGAACGCAAACCCTCCTGGACATGGCCAGCACACCCTTCAAACCAACATATGACTTTAAGAAGCGTGTTATGACCAGATTGATCACATGTGCCATGCAAGGAGCGTGTGTCAGGTGACCTAGACGCAGTGCAGCCACAACGTTCTTGCCGTTATCAGAGACAACATTGCCCAGTGTGAGTTTCAGAGGAGACAGCCAGCGTGCGATTTCCTCCTTGATGCACAGCAGCAGCTCCTGCCCTGTGTGGCTTTTCTCGCCCAGGCTCAGCAGGTGTAAGACAGCGTTGTGGCGCTTCACCTTGCACCTATGAAAAGAGGAGGGAGGAGGAGTGGAAGATACGCTGTGTCCTGTCGGGGACGGGAAGACCTCCAAGGAGGAAGGCAAGGAGGAGGAGGAGGAGTAGGAGGAGAAGGATGGTAGGCGCCTGGTGTCCGGAGTTGAACTAGAAACATACAAGCGTGGAGGTGGTAATGCCTGGCATTGCTGCGGTGGTGCATCGGACTGCAAAATATTGACCCAGTGGGCCGTGAAAGACATGTACTGTCCCTGCCCATAGTTGCTGCTCCACGTGTCGACGGTGGCATGTACCCTGCTGCACACGGATAATTGCAAGGACTTGGACACCTTTTCCTCCACATGCTTGTGCAAGGCAGGGACAGCTGTTTTGGAGAAGTAATGTCGGCTAGGTATTCGCCACCTAGGCTGAGCGCACGCCATCAATTGCTTGAAGCCGGCGGAGTCGACCAGGTGGTATGGCAGCGACTGCACCACCAACAACTTTGCCAGGTGTGAATTAAGCCGCACGACAAGTGGATGACTGGGTATATATTGTTGCTTATTGGACAACGATTCCGTAATGGATAACTGACGGGACATAGGAGGAGCACTAGATGACAGTGATGATGATGATGACAACGACATGGTGGATAAGGCCTGGCTACTACTTAGATGACAGGGACTCGGAGCAGCAGCAGCAGCGGAAGAGGGGTCTTCATTAGATGTACATGATGGTGGGGCATGTTGATTGTCCCACATGGCCTTGTGATGCCGTTCCATGTGTTTACGTAGAGCAGTAGTTCCTACATTGCTGCCCTGCCCACGCCTTACTTTCTGCTTGCAGATACGGCACTGTGCCATGTTTTCCTCCTCTGGGAAGGTACAGAAAAATTGCCACACGGCAGAGTACCGTAAAGAGGTAGTACCACGTCCACCACCACCACCACCACCACAACCACCCGAGCTTGCCCCTTGTCTGGCAGGCTTTTTTCGGGAACCTACACCAGCATCTGTGTCGCCGTCACCGGCTCCTGAGCTGACCCTACCGCTGCAACGTTTTGCAGATTGACTTCTGCCCCTACCTCGGCTTGGCTGTTTATCACATCCAGTGCCGCCACTACTACCCTCCTCCTCTGACGCCGTCATCACCTCGTCACCTGGTTCCCACGTCCTGTCTAAAACAACATCATCATCATAGCCTTCCTCATCATCCCCGCCACTTCTGTCACTGTGTTGTGAATGTGATGTGACATCATGGCGGGCTCCATGCCCCCCCTCATTACTGCGTCTGCCACCACGGCTACCACCACCAACACCCCCACTACCGCAGCTATGCGTCTCGGTCACCGCTTCCACCTCCACCACCGCCGCAACACACTCCGTTGGCTGACTCGCGGAAAACAAATCATCATCATCACTATGTTGTTCAGTATCTTCCTTCGCACCCGAGGAGATGTCTCTTAGGACTCTCAGGAAAGATGGCTTCCCGCTAGGAAGGGGGAGCGAAGACATAGATGATGGAATGGAAACGCTAGAAATACCTATATTACTACTGTCACCGTGCCAAGGAACTGTAGAGGATCTGGAATCCAACGAAACCTGGCTTGAAGCCAGATCGTCAGAGTCTTCCTGCTGAGATGACCGCGAGCCAGCCAACCAGTCCACAATGGCCGTATTGTCTAAAGTAACCCGCCCACCGGAGGAGATGGACAAGTCTGGCTTGCTGATACTACTACTAGCAGGCACATGGCAGCTGCTACTAGTGGAACTGGGCACATGTCTTGTGCCACAAATGCTGCTACTGGGTCTGGCACCAACAGATCCAACATTTGGACTGGAAGAGGAGACGGCATGGGTGTTTCTTCCTCTACCCCGTCCTTTCACAACCTTTTTTTTCCCAGACATTTCAGAGCCCCTTTTAAAAGCGTATTCACACACGGACACTGGCTTGGCAAATGGCAATGAATGAGAATTTCAATCAGCCTCGCTGCAGTGCACTCAGGGAATGCTGGGCCTTGTAGTACTACTAGGCTGCCTGTATGGCAAGTTGGATTGTTATTCCAGGGATGAGCCCCTTTTAAAAGCGTATTCACACACGGACACTGGCTTGGCAAATGGCAATGAATGAGAATTTCAATCAGCCTCGCTGCAGTGCACTCAGGGAATGCTGGGCCTTGTAGTACTACTAGGCTGCCTGTATGGCAAGTTGGATTGTTATTCCAGGGATGAGCCCCTTTTAAAAGCGTATTCACACACGGACACTGGCTTGGCAAATGGCAATGAATGAGAATTTCAATCAGCCTCGCTGCAGTGCACTCAGGGAATGCTGGGCCTTGTAGTACTACTAGGCTGCCTGTATGGCAAGTTGGATTGTTATTCCAGGGATGAGCCCCTTTTAAAAGCGTATTCACACACGGACACTGGCTTGGCAAATGGCAATGAATGAGAATTTCAATCAGCCTCGCTGCAGTGCACTCAGGGAATGCTGGGCCTTGTAGTACTACTAGGCTGCCTGTATGGCAAGTTGGATTGTTATTCCAGGGATGAGCCCCTTTTAAAAGCGTATTCACACACGGACACTGGCTTGGCAAATGGCAATGAATGAGAATTTCAATCAGCCTCGCTGCAGTGCACTCAGGGAATGCTGGGCCTTGTAGTACTACTACTACCACTACTACAAAGGCTGCCTGTATTGCAAGTTGGATGCAATGGGGATGAGCCCCTTCTAAAAGCGTATTCACACACGGACACTGGCTTGGCAAATGGCAATGAATGAGAATTTCAATCAGCCTCGCTGCAGTGCACTCAGGGAATGCTGGGCGTTGTAGTACTTCTAGGCTGCCTGTATGGCAAGTTGGATTGTTATCCTGTTAATAACGGCCAGGGATGAGCCCCTTTTAAAAGCGTATTCACACACGGACACTGGCTTGGCAAATGGCAATGAATGAGAATTTCAATCAGCCTCGCTGCAGTGCACTCAGGGAATGCTGGGCCTTGTAGTACTACTACTACCACTACTACAAAGGCTGCCTGTATTGCAAGTTGGATGCAATGGGGATGAGCCCCTTCTAAAAGCGTATTCACACACGGACACTGGCTTGGCAAATGGCAATGAATGAGAATTTCAATCAGCCTCGCTGCAGTGCACTCAGGGAATGCTGGGCGTTGTAGTACTTCTAGGCTGCCTGTATGGCAAGTTGGATTGTTATCCTGTTAATAACGGCCAGGGATGAGCCCCTTTTAAAAGCGTATTCACACACGGACACTGGCTTGGCAAATGGCAATGAATGAGAATTTCAATCAGCCTCGCTGCAGTGCACTCAGGGAATGCTGGGCCTTGTAGTACTACTACTACCACTACTACAAAGGCTGCCTGTATTGCAAGTTGGATGCAATGGGGATGAGCCCCTTCTAAAAGCGTATTCACACACGGACACTGGCTTGGCAAATGGCAATGAATGAGAATTTCAATCAGCCTCGCTGCAGTGCACTCAGGGAATGCTGGGCCTTGTAGTACTACTAGGCTGCCTGTATGGCAAGTTGGATTGTTATTCCAGGGATGAGCCCCTTTTAAAAGCGTATTCACACACGGACACTGGCTTGGCAAATGGCAATGAATGAGAATTTCAATCAGCCTCGCTGCAGTGCACTCAGGGAATGCTGGGCGTTGTAGTACTTCTAGGCTGCCTGTATGGCAAGTTGGATTGTTATTCCAGGGATGAGCCCCTTTTAAAAGCGTATTCACACACGGACACTGGCTTGGCAAATGGCAATGAATGAGAATTTCAATCAGCCTCGCTGCAGTGCACTCAGGGAATGCTGGGCCTTGTAGTACTACTACTACCACTACTACAAAGGCTGCCTGTATTGCAAGTTGGATGCAATGGGGATGAGCCCCTTCTAAAAGCGTATTCACACACGGACACTGGCTTGGCAAATGGCAATGAATGAGAATTTCAATCAGCCTCGCTGCAGTGCACTCAGGGAATGCTGGGCGTTGTAGTACTTCTAGGCTGCCTGTATGGCAAGTTGGATTGTTATCCTGTTAATAACGGCCAGGGATGAGCCCCTTTTAAAAGCGTATTCACACACGGACACTGGCTTGGCAAATGGCAATGAATGAGAATTTCAATCAGCCTCGCTGCAGTGCACTCAGGGAATGCTGGGCCTTGTAGTACTACTACTACCACTACTACAAAGGCTGCCTGTATTGCAAGTTGGATGCAATGGGGATGAGCCCCTTCTAAAAGCGTATTCACACACGGACACTGGCTTGGCAAATGGCAATGAATGAGAATTTCAATCAGCCTCGCTGCAGTGCACTCAGGGAATGCTGGGCCTTGTAGTACTACTAGGCTGCCTGTATGGCAAGTTGGATTGTTATTCCAGGGATGAGCCCCTTTTAAAAGCGTATTCACACACGGACACTGGCTTGGCAAATGGCAATGAATGAGAATTTCAATCAGCCTCGCTGCAGTGCACTCAGGGAATGCTGGGCCTTGTAGTACTACTACTACCACTACTACAAAGGCTGCCTGTATTGCAAGTTGGATGCAATGGGGATGAGCCCCTTCTAAAAGCGTATTCACACACGGACACTGGCTTGGCAAATGGCAATGAATGAGAATTTCAATCAGCCTCGCTGCAGTGCACTCAGGGAATGCTGGGCGTTGTAGTACTTCTAGGCTGCCTGTATGGCAAGTTGGATTGTTATCCTGTTAATAACGGCCAGGGATGAGCCCCTTTTAAAAGCGTATTCACACACGGACACTGGCTTGGCAAATGGCAATGAATGAGAATTTCAATCAGCCTCGCTGCAGTGCACTCAGGGAATGCTGGGCCTTGTAGTACTACTACTACCACTACTACAAAGGCTGCCTGTATTGCAAGTTGGATGCAATGGGGATGAGCCCCTTCTAAAAGCGTATTCACACACGGACACTGGCTTGGCAAATGGCAATGAATGAGAATTTCAATCAGCCTCGCTGCAGTGCACTCAGGGAATGCTGGGCGTTGTAGTACTTCTAGGCTGCCTGTATGGCAAGTTGGATTGTTATCCTGTTAATAACGGCCAGGGATGAGCCCCTTTTAAAAGCGTATTCACACACGGACACTGGCTTGGCAAATGGCAATGAATGAGAATTTCAATCAGCCTCGCTGCAGTGCACTCAGGGAATGCTGGGCCTTGTAGTACTACTACTACCACTACTACAAAGGCTGCCTGTATTGCAAGTTGGATGCAATGGGGATGAGCCCCTTCTAAAAGCGTATTCACACACGGACACTGGCTTGGCAAATGGCAATGAATGAGAATTTCAATCAGCCTCGCTGCAGTGCACTCAGGGAATGCTGGGCCTTGTAGTACTACTAGGCTGCCTGTATGGCAAGTTGGATTGTTATTCCAGGGATGAGCCCCTTTTAAAAGCGTATTCACACACGGACACTGGCTTGGCAAATGGCAATGAATGAGAATTTCAATCAGCCTCGCTGCAGTGCACTCAGGGAATGCTGGGCGTTGTAGTACTTCTAGGCTGCCTGTATGGCAAGTTGGATTGTTATTCCAGGGATGAGCCCCTTTTAAAAGCGTATTCACACACGGACACTGGCTTGGCAAATGGCAATGAATGAGAATTTCAATCAGCCTCGCTGCAGTGCACTCAGGGAATGCTGGGCGTTGTAGTACTTCTAGGCTGCCTGTATGGCAAGTTGGATTGTTATCCTGTTAATAACGGCCAGGGATGAGCCCCTTTTAAAAGCGTATTCACACACGGACACTGGCTTGGCAAATGGCAATGAATGAGAATTTCAATCAGCCTCGCTGCAGTGCACTCAGGGAATGCTGGGCCTTGTAGTACTACTACTACCACTACTACAAAGGCTGCCTGTATTGCAAGTTGGATGCAATGGGGATGAGCCCCTTCTAAAAGCGTATTCACACACGGACACTGGCTTGGCAAATGGCAATGAATGAGAATTTCAATCAGCCTCGCTGCAGTGCACTCAGGGAATGCTGGGCGTTGTAGTACTTCTAGGCTGCCTGTATGGCAAGTTGGATTGTTATTCCAGGGATGAGCCCCTTTTAAAAGCGTATTCACACACGGACACTGGCTTGGCAAATGGCAATGAATGAGAATTTCAATCAGCCTCGCTGCAGTGCACTCAGGGAATGCTGGGCCTTATAGTACTACTAGGCTGCCTGTATTGCAAGTTGGATGCAACGGGGATGAGCCCCTTATAAAAGCGTATTCACACACTGGCTGAGTAGTGAGTAGTGGATGAGCCCCTTCGATTTCTGAATTCCTGCCTTTTAGATTCCTAAAGCTTTCCCTTACTGCACAGAGATGCTATTCCTACAGCTCCTGTCTGTAAAATGGCCGCTGAGCTCCGTGCATAGACTTTTATTGCAGGCTTGAGCCCGCCCCTATGCTGCCTCCCGATAGGCTGGGAGAGCCGTTTGCAAGGCATTATGGGGTAGCCTGATGTCAGGTGATCTTCTGTAATCCTCCATTTTAGATGTAACATGTGGCAGGCGCCAAAATGTAGCCGGGTTCGGTCAAAACGGGTTCGGCCGAACCCGGTAAAGTTCGGATTCGCTGCGAACCGAACTTTTCCTGAAGTTCGGACCGAAACCGGGTTCGGTTGTCCCGGTTCGCTCATCTCTATTAAAGATGTTAGTGCTTTATTAAAAACGTTTATATTCATTTGTGTGTTTGTGTTTTACTTTTTCTTATTTTTACACTTTTTCTTCCCTATGGGGGCTGCCATTTTTTGTTCCATTTCTGTGTGTGTCGATTAACGACACATACAGACATGGAATACGGCAGCCACAGTCCCATAGGGACTGCGAACGGCTCCCGTCCCATTGACTGCAGTGTACGGCGTCTGTGTGGGAACTGCGCATGCGCCGCTCCCACACAGTCCTATTCGAAATTGGCGCCGTCCGGCGCCATTTTCCTGTGGACCGGAAGTCGCGGCCGGACAGTAATATTACTACTTCCGGTCGCGGCTTCCGGATTTGTGCACTTGCACCAGCGACAGTAAACGGAGCGGACGGGCCGGAGGGAGCCGCGGCGGCAGGAGCAGGTAAGAGATTTCAATGTATGTTCGTGTTTGTGTGTGTTTACTACTGTATGTAAACCTACTACGCTGTGTGTTAGCTCAAAAAATGGCGACACACAGTGTAGGAGGTTACACCGTTCAAACCCCTCGTTTATCCCGGCACTAGCCAGGATAAAGGAGGGGGGGATGCTGAGAGCTCACTAGAGCGAGGGCTTTTAACCCAATTTTGCAATGCTGCAATTTTGGGAACTAGCTCCATCTAGTGACCAAAAATGGGTAGTATTATAAATTAGAAATAATTTATAATATTTCCTGACTCGCGAAAAAAATAAAAAAAATTTGAACAATGTTTAATCACCCACACACTAAATGTTTAATTTTTTTTAAAAAAACATGTTTTTCTGGCAACACATTCCCTTTAAAGAGCTTCTTTCACTGCACAATCACACTGTGCTGTGGATCATGCTGGGCTGGAACAATGAGAAGTGTAGGACACTGATTAGTCACTGATTAGTCAGCCTCATACACTTCTTTACAACACCCACTTGGTCAAAAGTAAAAACACGCCCAGTTGTCTATTGAGAAACTAATTTAAAATTACTCACAACTTGCTCAAAAATGATCGTTTTTCAAAATAAAAACCACTGCTGTTATCTACATTACAGCGCCGATCAGATTATGTAGGAGATAGGGCACTTATAATCTGGTGACAGAGCCTCTTTAAGGTCGCTATGACAACCTGTCTAGATTCTGGGCGGTTCTTCTTTTGCTTTGATGCTATCTCTCTACTCTGTCCTTCTGCCAATCTGCTGTGGGCTTGTATTTATACCTGTCTCTTCCCTCCTGTCTTTGCTTGTGAATCTTCCTGTTTCCTGGTTCCTGATCAAGCTCCTGACTGCTCCTGCATTTGTGATTTCTGGACCTCGTGTATAATGAACTCGGCTTGTCTCTCGTTAACCCTCTGCCTACTGATTCTGATTATATGCTCCCGACTGGTTTTGACCGTGGCTTGTCTGATTACCTCTACTCTGTTTCTGGACTTTCAGTTAACCTTCTGGCTGTCTGGTTTCCAAGACCGTGCACCCTTTAAAAATATTTTTATCCATGTATTTTGTACAGCGGTATGACCAAAATCCTTCTATATATAGACATCCATATTTTTTTCTCTAGAGAGAACTGTTTTCTTTTATTTTGCTAGTTTTATAAACAAAGAAGCAAACCCATACTCACATTAATCCTTCCTGGAACAAGTTTCATCTTGTTCTATTCACACTAGGATAAGTCTTCTTCTCGTACAAATTCGCTTCAGGGCTTCTTTTCCTTTGTCTCATACTTGGAAAAGAATCGGTATATACCTTCACTTTTACTTTCCAAACCAACCGAGGCGTCTGCAGCTCCCTTGCTGTCTCCGTGCCAGCCGAGGACGCTACTCTGTATGAAAGAGATTGTAGATCCTCCTATCAGCACTACTCCTGTGGCCGGACACTCCAATTCAGGAAACTTAATACATAAATAAATCAAAGTAACGCCCCCCTCCCAGAAGCACACAATTAACATACCTCTGACTGTGATCTGAACTGGTAATTTTCAGCATGATCATCATCCTCATGAGAAGTCCGTTCAACATCCCGCTTATTTCACCCCCTGATATGTGTCTTCCCATAACCACTGCTAGTTTATTGCCAGCAAGAATGTGATTTTAAAAATTGTTATTACAATTCCTCTACTGTTGTCTAAATGTATGTACAGCTCTTTTTATTGTCACATTATATTTTAACCTCTGACCCCAATGATACTTTTTGGTGGTTTTTCGACATGCAACTTGTATGTTTTTTTTTACCTGATCAAGAGTTCAGTCCGACCTCGTAACGCGTAGCTTATTCTAATTAAAACTTATAGTATTTTATCTCCTGCCTCCTATGGACTGATTGCTATATACACTTTGCATGTACCTCCTTCCACACTCATCATAAGACTGTGCTCGTGTGGCTCCCGGATGGAATCCTAGCTGCAGTCTCCTATCCTGTCAAGCACAAGAGGGTGTTGTGCCTCCAGCACTTTTGGTAAGCATAATTCTTACAAAAAGCCCATATTGACTTTCCATTTTGCTCTCTTTTTTTTTTTTGCCTTTTAGAAACTGATGTATTATGTGTCACATATAGATAAAAATGTGTATATAAGGCAATAGCTTGTGCCCCAATGATTAGACTTACTATGTATTAAAGAAAATGTATTATCAGAAAATCACATATTATTTCCATCAGGTTTTTATCATAAACATAGTTTTATTTTTGTTTTACATTTCGTGTTTTGTTTTTTTTACAGGACTTTCCACATAAAATTAATTTTGTGAGGCTGAGTTCACACTAGCATTAAGCTCAATTTATGTTTCTTCCGTCAGAGGAAAAGATAAACGAGAGTCCAAACGGAAAGCATCACTTCCGTTAGAATTACCATTGATTTCAATGGTAATACTTTTGTTTAGGATGCATTCCGTTTGCCTCTGTTCACAAGGTTTCCGTTTTTTTGACAGAAGCAAAAGTGCAGTCTGCAACACTTTTGCATCTGAGGGGTTACACATGTGGGATCCCGTTTAAACGGGATCCCACTCGCTGCATATCGGCTGTAACATAGCCAGATCAGTTCGCAAATGGATTTTAACAAATTTTTTATGATTTCGCTGACTCATAGGAAGTCCATCAAGTTTCCGTCATTTTTAACAGCAAGAATAACATTGCAAACGGCTTTCTAAAATACCAGATACCACATCAGGGAGACAAAAACCTAATGTGAACAGAGCTTTGTCCCAGGGTTACAGTTTTATTTACACATGAAAAAGTTAATAGAGATGCATACTGCAGATATATGGGCATTAACATGTTAATGATATTGTCGTTGAATTATAATCAGGAAATCATTTGCATGTTTTGTTAGCATGTATATATTTTATAAACTAATATAACATGACCTTTTAATTATGAATGCAACCAAAATGTGTGACTTTACAAAACAGTAATTCTGAATCCAATTACTTTAATAAGATGTGATGTGTAAATTGGTATTTAATATTAAAGAAATATTGATGTAAAGCTGTTGGGCATTTTAAGACAAAATATTTCTAATTGCAACTTAACCAGGAACAAAAAAAAAATAGTCAGGCTGGAAGCTGATTAAGGTTAATTTGAATTATGTCAATGTGAATTAACTTGACTTTAAAAGAATGAACAACACCTTTTTCCTAACATGATCAATTATTTGTTCTAACTTAATATGCTAGACTGCAAAGGTTTGATTTATTACTTACAGGGTTTTCTGTGTTTTTCTTCACATTTTTTTCAGTTGTTATCTTAACTTGAATAAAAGTGTTATTACACTATTACATTTAAACATATAATTAAATTTATTATGCAAAATATTAATGAAGGAACATTAAATACAGAAAATATTTTTCTTTTCATTAAAGGGGTATTCTCACTTTAAACATTTATGCTATAAAATTTTCACCCCATCGGGAGAGCGAGTACAAAGCTAAGGCAACTGATGTGGCCATAAATCCTCAAGCGGCAGCAGAGTAATTTGCATTGCACTACGTGGGTAGTGCAATGCATTAAAATAAAGATCAGGGCTTCAGACCTTCAAATCCCCTAGTGGGGCTAGTGGGACAAAAAAAAAGTTAAAAAGAGTTTATAAAATGTTGTACAAAAGTATAAAAATAAAAGTTAGAAGTTGAAAAAACAAAAACGGCCCTTTTTCCTATAAGTCTTTTATTATAGGAAAAAAATTAAAACGGTAAAAAAAGTTGAATCAATTGTAACGACAAAAAATATAAAATTATAATGTTATTTTTCTCACATGTGAACACCGCAAAAAATTTATAAAAATGAAACAATCAACCCGTCCCACAAAAAAAAGCCCTTAAACAGCTTTTTTGACTGAAAAATAAAAAAGTTATGGCCCTCTGAATATGGTGGCATAAAATGTGCAGCGTGTTCCAAAAGCGAATAAGATTGGTCACCATTTATCAGTGCGACACCGGCCACACAACTGCAGATTATTATTTATTTACCCCATTATTATACTCTCTTATTATGCCCTGATGTACTCTTCACAGCTTACATATGCCCCCACATTATAAACTGAAATGCCAGTAATACCTGTACTCCAAACAGAACTACTACAAAGCTAAATTTGCGCTCCAAAAAGCCAAATGATGCTCCCTCCCTTCTGAACCCTACAGTGTGCCAAAACAGCAGTTTACATCACATATATGGCATTGCCATAACCGGGAGAACCCGCTTAACACTTTGAGATATTTGTCTTTGGTGGCACAAACTGGGCACAATATATTGTGCACTAAAATGACATGTCACCGGAACATTGCAATTTTCACTTTGCACCATCCGCTGCAAATTAATTTCTAATGAAAAAACACCTGTAAGAGGCAAAATGCTAACTACACCTTTTAAAATGCCTTAAAGGGAATGTGTTGCCAGAAAAACATGTTTTTTTTTTTTTAATTAAACAATTAGTGTATGTATAGGTGATTAAACATTGTTCAAATATTTTTTTTTTTTTCACGAGTCAGGAAATATTATAAATTAGATTCTAATTTATAATATTTCCCATTACTGGTCACTAGATGGAGCTATTCCCAAAATTGCAGCATTGCAAAATTGGGTAAAAAGCCCTCGCTCTAGTGAGCTCTCAGCATCCCCCCCTCCTTTATCCTGGCTAGTGCCGGGATAAACGAGGGGTTTGAACGGTCTAACCTCCTACACTGTGTGTCGCCATTTTTTGAGCTAACACACAGTGTTGTAGGTTTACATACAGTAGTAAACGTACACAAACACGAACATACATAGAAATCTCTTACCTGCTCCTGCCGCGGCTCCCTCCGGCCCGTCCGCTCCGTCTGCTGCCGCTGGTCCAAGTGCACAAGTCCGGAAGCCGCGACCGGAAGTAGTAATCTTACTGTCCGGCCGCGACTTCCGGTCCACAGGAAAATGGCGCCGGACGGCGCGCATTTCAAATTGGACTGTGTGGGAGCGGCGCATGCGCAGTTCCCACACAGACGGCGTACACAGAAGTGGATGGGACGGGACCCATTCGCAGTCCCTATGGGACTGTGGCTGCCGTATTCCATGTCTGTATGTGTCGTTAATCGACACATACAGAAATGGAACAAAAAATGGCAGCCCCCATAGGGAAGAAATAGTGTAAAAATAAGAAAAAGTAAAACACAAACACACAAATAAATATAAACGTTTTTAATAAAGCACTAACATCTTTAACATATTTAAAAAAAAATTGTGATGACACTGTTCCTTTAAGGGATGTCGTTTCCAAAATAAAGGTCACGTCTAAGGGGTTTGTTTTACTGTTTGACCTCAGAGCTCTGCAATTTTGGGTCAATGCTGAGAAAATCACCAAAATGGACCTCAAATGCTCATGGCGCTCTTCACTTCTGAGCCCTGTCATATGTCCAGGCAAATGATAAATGGCATGAGGGGTGTAGTTTCCAAAATGGGGTCACTTCTCAGACTTCCACTGTACTCTGGTACCGCAGAGCTTTGGCAAACGCAACATGGCGCCAAAAAAACAATCCAGCAAAATCTGCATGCCAAATAGCGCATCTGCCTTTCTGAGCCCTGCCGTGTGTCCAAACAGCAGTTTATAACCACATATGGGGTATTGCCATACTTGGGAGAAATTGCTTTATAAATGTTGTATGCTTTTTCTCCTTTATCCCTTGCGAAAATGAAGAAATTAAAAATTTTCTTGGAAAAAATGCTCAGTATACCAATAGATAAATTCCTTAAGGGGTGTTGTTTCCAAAATGGGGTCACTTTTGGGGGGTTTCCGATGATATTGGGTTTACAAATGTGACATGACGTTGCAAACCATTCCAGCAAAATTTTAGCTCCAAAAGCTAAATGGCGCTCATTCCATTCTGAGCCCTGCTGTGGGTCCAAACAGCAGTTTATTGCCACATATGGAGTATTGCCATAATCAGAAGAAATTGCTTTTCAAATGTCAGGGTTTTTTCTTCTTTATGCCTTGTAAAAATTTAAAATTTCTACGTTTTATTGGAAAAAAAATTAGATTTTCAATTTAACGGCCCCATTTCACTAAATTCAGCAAAAAACCTGTGGAGTCAAAATGCCCACTATGCCCCTTGATAAATTTATTGAGGGGTGTAGTTTGCCAAAAGGCGTCTTTTGGGGGGTGTTTCTTTGCTTCTTAGACCTGTGCTTCATTCCAGTAGGACCACATGTGGGCTATTTCTAAAAACGTCAGAATCTGGACAATAAATATTGAGTTGTGTTTCTCTGCTAAAACCTTCTGTGTTACAGAAAAATGGATTAAAACAGATTTTCTGCAAAAAAATTGTCAATTTCACCTCTACTTTGCTTTAATTTCTGTGAAACCCCTAAAGGGTTAAGAAACTTTCTAAATGTTGTTTTGAATACTTTAAAGGGTGCCGTTTTTAAAATGGGGTGATTTATGGGGGTTTGTATTGTATGGGCACTGAAAAAATAGCCTTTTGACATGTTCATGAAAATGTGAGAATTTGCTGCTAAAGTTCTAAGCCTTGTAATGTCCTAGAAAAATAAAATAATGTTCAAAAATTGATGCCAACATACAGTAGACATATGGGAAATGTTAACTGCTAACTATTTTGTGTGGTATTACTATCTGTCTCATAAGCAAATACATTTACAGTTACTCAATGTATTGACAAAATTTTGCCACTAACTTAAAGTACAATGTGTCACGAGAAAACAATTTCAGAATCGCTTGGATAGGTAATAGCATTCAAAAGTTATTACCACATAAATTGACACTTGTCAGATTTGAAAAATGTGGCTGTGCCCTAAACATGCCAACTAGCCCCCGTCCTTAAGGGGTTAAGGAGCAACCTTTTTTTTTTATTTTTACCCCTTCATTTCAGTGATCATAACTTTAAATTTTTTTCTGTATGTGTAGCTATGTGTTGCTATGTCTTTTTTTGGACGTAGTACTGGACTTTTTGGAGATAGCATTTTGAGGTACATATACAATACTATTTAAATTATGGGGAAAATATAAAACATTGTTGAAAAAAACTTTCAAAAATATGATAGTTTTTGTAATGTATCGTGTACACTTGGTGAGGTATGCTTAAGGTTTTATTCCAGCCTAAAATATATAGTATTTATCCGCAGGATAGGTTACAAACCAGTGGCGTAACTACCGCTGTAGCAGCCGTAGCGGCTGCTACGGGGCCCGCGGCATGAGGGGGCCCATGTCGCCCCGCCGGCACGGGCCCCCACCATGGCTGGAGGCTCCGCTAGCTGCCGCTATGGCTACTACAGCGCGACACCACTTAACACTATGGCAGAGCAGGGAGGTATCTCCCCGCTCTGCCATTAAAGGGGTTGTTCCTACAAAAGACATGTATCCCCTATCCACAGGATAGGGGATACATGTGTGATCGCTGGCAGCGATAAGGAGAACAGGGGACCGAAAGTCCCCTGAAGTTCTCCATCACAAATCTCGGACTTCCGGGGTCTGTGTCGGCAGCTCCGTAGAAATGAATGGAGCGCCGGTCGCGCCGGTCGCGTTTGTGCGCATGCGTGACCAGCGCTCCATTCATTTTCATTGAACTGCACAGACCCCGGAAGTCAGAGGTTAGTCATGGAGAACTTCGGGGGACTTACGGTCCCCCGTTCTCCTTATCGCTGCCAGCGATCACATATGTATCCCCTATACTGTGGATAGGGGATACATGTCTTTTGTAGGACAAACTATAGGTCTGATTTATTTGGGGGGTTGTGGCTGTACGGCGTTACCAACAGGGGGGGCTGTATAGCATTACTTACAGGGGGGGGCTGTATGGCGTTACCTACAGGGGGGGCTGTATAGCGTTACCTACAGGGGGTTCTGTATGGCGTTATCTACAGAGGGGGCTGTATGGCGTTATCTACAGGGGGCTGTATGGCGTTATCTACAGGGGGCTGTATGGCGTTATATACAGGGAGCTGTATGGCGTTCTCTACAGTGGGGGTCTGTATGGCCTTATCTACGGGGGGGGCTGTAAAAAAGGCACTATCTACAAGGGGTGTTGTGTGACACCCAGGGGAGGGGGGCGCAAGTCAAAAGTTTGCTATGGGGCCCAGTATTTCCTAGTTACGCCCCTGTTACAAACGTTAGATTGGTGTGCATTCATCCGCTGTGACCCCAACAAATCTTTACAATGGGAAACTCCAAATTCCCTTCCCACCACACTACAGCACTTGACTGTTTCCATCACTGTTATATACCATGCTGGAAAACTGCTCCTTTCCAACTTTGTATTTTTCAATTACACCATTTTGGTTACGAGAGATGTAGCAATATTTAACTTGACTTTTAATGCATTTAATACACTGTGCCAAAAAAATTAACTTGCCATTTTCAATGGCTTTTGCTGTGTGATATCATGCTCCAGTAAGTTAATAAAATCAAGTTAAACTTTGCTACATCTGTATAATGTATTAAACAACGTTTAATAATTTTTTGGTGTACATAATCGTAAAAAAACAATTCCATCCTAGGTTTTTTTATGGAGCTCACCGTGCGCTATAAATGACATGTTATCTTTATTCTGAAGACTGTTACAATTAGGGTATGTGCACACGATGAGAGGCTTTTACGTCTGAAAAGACAGACTGTTTTCAGGAGAAAACAGCTGTCTCATTTCAGACGTAAATGCTCCTCCTCGCATTTTGCGAGGCTTCTCTGACAGCCGTAAATTTTGAGCTGTGCTTCATTGAGTTCAATCAAGAACGGCTCAAATTATGTCTGAAAGAAGTGTCCTGCACTTCTTTTGACGAGGCTGTATTTTTACGCGTCGTCGTTTGACAGCTGTCAAATGACGACGCGTAAATGACAGGTTGTCTGCACAGTACGTCGGCAAACCCATTCAAATGAATGGGCAGATGTTTGCCGACGTATTGTAGCCCTATTTTCAGACGTAAAACGAGGCATAATACGCCTCGTTTACGTCTGAAAATAGGTCGTGTGAACCCAGCCTTACGGGAAAACCAAATTTATAGTTTTTCCTTTTTTTTTACTAAATTTGCAATATAAAAATACTTTGTTTTTGGGTTATTACAATAACTTTTTATTCTTACCGTCGACAGAGATGTAAGTGGGCTTATTTTGGATAAGGATAAGGCCCCATGCACACGACCGTAAAAATCACTGCTATTGTCCATAGACACCTTCCCGTAAATAAGCGGACGTGCCCGCAATCGCGGCCCGTGGTTACGGGCACGGCCGTGTGCATGCAGCCTAAGGCCTCATGCAAACGTATTTACGTATTTTTAATCCATCCATAAATACTGTCTGTAAATACGGATCCGTAGTCATTTATAGTCATCCGTAAATCATCCGCATTTACGGAAGGGTGTCCGTAAATACGGTCCGTATTGCATCCGTAATGCATCCATATTTACGCATCCACTAAAAGACAGGGAGGAATCTAGGGTAATTCCCTGACATTGCATAGCAAAGCTTCCGTAATTACAGATGGCTACGGATGCACATCCATAGACGTCCGTAATCACGGAAGCGCCCAAAGACTTTTATGGAGAGTCCGTGCCGTAATTACGGTAAAAAAAGGACATGTTCTATCATTTCTATGGCACGGACACCCTTCAGTAAAAATACAGAAAGGTGTCCGTAGCCCATATAATTGAATGGGTCCGTAATTATGGTTCGTAAATATGGTACGTAATTACGGATGAAAAATATGGTCGTGTGCATAGAGCTTAAGTTGTGATTTTTTATTAGTAGCATTTTAGGGTATATAAGACTTTTTAATAATATTTTTTTTGCTTTATTTGGAAGGTGAAATGAGGTGAGATATAAAAACAGCGTTAAACATGTGGGTTAAAGATTAAATTTTATAGTATAAGTTGTTACAGATGCGACCATACTAATTATGTGTATTTTATTTATTTATTTTTAATGAATTTTTCCCATGATAAAGCATTTTGGAAGGGGAAACCAAAGTTTTTTTGTTTTTTTTTTAAATCTTTTTATGTATTTTTTGTTTCTATATAAACTTTATTAAACTTGTTCTACTTTTTATTTTTAGAACTGTTATTGCAATCTATTATGTCTGTTAGTGTTACACTAACAGGCAGCCTTTTAGGCCCTCATACATGGCAGACCTGGGGGCTTTCAGGAAAGCAGCCAGAGTAGCTCATCAGTGCGTGGTCCATGTGTCGGACCCCCACCAATCATATACTGATTACCTATCCCTTTAATGGGCATACAGACGGAGCCCCTGCCTCTGCAAACCAATTAGATATTGCGGTCGCTATAGAGTGGGATGTCGGCACCCGCAACTGATGGTATGGGGACAGCTTCTGAGCATGTGTAATTGCTGTAATAGTATGGTGGTTCATGGCAATGACTCGCTCAGCATGACATACTATTACGGCCCAGGGCAGTACGTGGTTAAATGTCCAGAGTATGCTTAGTCTTCACAATAGTAGGCCTTGGATTTTGTCTATTGATTTTAATGGAGCATTACAAATCTGTTTTTGATCCACATGGATGGAAAAAAGATGTGGATTTACATCAGGATTCACATGGAATATCTTCGTGCAGATTTTTATCCAGGAATTGGAAATGTCATGCTTCAAGAAGGAAGAACAGCATCCCCAGGAGCCATGCCCACAAAAGGATGAATCTAGATGTTGGCACCAAGATCTTTGTGGCAAATTTCAAAAATAATAACAGGAAATGTTATTTTTTTTTATACTGCATATGTGTGATTGCTAGTGCGTAATTTTAAAACAGAAATATTGAATGAAAAATATCTAAAAAAATAATTTATACAATTTTTAATTTAAATAAATCTTTTTTTTTTTCTTACTTTTTCAGATAGAGAACACACCTGGTAAAATTTCAGTCCACTATTCTGAGATATGACACTACTCTTTCGTCTGGTGTTACCTACAACGCCTGCTGTTTTACACCACGGCTGGTGTCACCTACCACGCCTGCTGTTATACGCCACATCTGGTGTCATCTGCCACTCCTGGAATCATCCGCCACATCTGGCGCTACCTTCCAAGTTAAGCTTCATCTGTGCCAAAGCCTCTAATACTGTCTGGACTTTCTTAGGTACCCTTGTGCTAGAACTTTGCATAGACTTTGTGTCACGGTCACAGGGTATGTGGACCCAAAAGGCCGCTCCGCCGTAGCGGGGAGGCAGCTGACCAGGTCACAGTCTACACAAAAGTCAATAGCAGATAGCAATGCTTGGGTATCTGAACTAGTCCAGACGGTGGTTGTGGCTTCAGCACGGATGCGGCAAGTAGCCCCAGACGTGGCGGGCAGTATACGATGTAGCAGAAGATACTGGACGTGGCAGAAGACACTGGACGTGGCAGAAGACACTGGATGTGGCAGAAGACACTGGACGTGGCAAACGACACTGTACGTGGCAAACGACCCCAGACGAAGGCATTCGCCGAAACGTGTGTTGGGTGTGGGCGTCTCTCCTGTGTGCGACCATGACCTTTGGTATGTTATTACTCTTTATATGTGTCAGTCATCACATACTGGCAGTCTGATACAATTCAGCCCTTCAGAGCATATTAACCATCAGCTTCTTTATTGATGTGTATTTGGCACTTCATTACATATTCTCTTATTTATTATTGCATTCATTTGATCACCACTTCACCTCTAGCAATTGCTTGATGTATTTTGCACATGTCTTGGCTTATATTTTTGGACTCCTGATACGCATCTGCCTGTATTTTTCCAAAAAATGTACATACATGCCTGCTATATTTATTCACTACTTTGGTCTAGCATAGGTTGACACCTTCTCATTGTGTGACTCATCTTTTTATTCTGTTATGTCTAAGTGTAATAAAATGTATATATTTTTATATTTCGATTTTTTTTTGCTGAAGTTGATCATTTTTCCACTTTGTAGTGTTCCTTAATGAAGAAGTAGCCTGCCCCAGCCGGGGAGGAAGATTTTAGAATAAAACCCCTCTCCAAGTTCTCCTTGATATAGGCTGACATAGATAAAGTCTCTGGCAAGGAGAGAGGATATACTCGTCCATGGGGAAGATATGCATTAGGAACCAGTTCAATGGGACAGTCATAATTCCGATGTGGAGGCAACGTCTCAGCCTCTCATTTGCAGAAGACATCCACAAAACTGGCATACTGACATGGTAGACCGGAGAGTGATTGAGGCAGAGGGGGCATAACAGGATGGACTTGTGACCTTTCTCCGGAGACGATGGCCACAGGAATCGATAATCTGGAAGAGGTTTTAACGTTTGGAGACGTTCCACCTAGAGTTGCCTCTTCAACCAACCCTAGGTACTGGAGTTTCCCGGTTTCTGTGGGCATTGGCGCACAAAATGACCCTTAAGGCCACAATACATACATAGTCCAGAGGAGCGTCTGCGCTGCTTCTCCTGTTCAGATAACCGGACTCTGTCTAACTGCATGGGTTCTTCAGATAGCGCACTAGGGGAAGACAATAGTGGTCTCTGGACTTCGGGTGCTGGTCTGTGGGCCCGACTCTCCTGTCGAACCTCTTGAGTGCGCTCCCCAATTCTCATATCAACCCGGGTGGCTAACAGGATGAGGGCTTCCAAGGTAGAAGGAAGGTCGCGGGCCGCCAGTTCGTCCTTGATGTGAGAGGACAGTCCCTGCCAGAAGGTTGCCACCAGTGCGTTATTGTTCTATACCAGCTCGGCTGCTAGGGTACGGAAGGAGATAGCAGACTCCACTACTGTGGAGCCCTCTTGCTTGAGGGTCAACAGAGTGGCTGCGGCTCCTCGAACACGGCACGAAAGGACTGCATGAACAAGGCTAGGTCCGAGGATGCAGGTCCTTGTTGCTCCAAGATTGGGTTCGCCCATGCGAGGGCATTGCCAGCAAGAAGGGAGGTGATAAATGCTACCTTGGCCTCCTCGGAGGGGAAGAGATGAGGCCGCAGCCTAAAATGAAGCGATTAAGAAATCCTCTACATGCTTTGGGATCACCGTCGTAGCGAGGAGGAACAGGCAAAGGAACTGTAGATCCGGAACAAACAGGAGGAGCAACGGGCAGTGGCACAACCACAGCCTCAAGAGGAAGAATCGGGGGTGGAACAGTGAGTAGATCCAGGCGGACCAGGATAGAATTCACAGCCTCAAGGAGTTGATCCTGACGTGTGCGTAGGTCATGCATCTCTGTCTGTATCTTCTGGACTGCGGTCTTGGGCTGGCACAGGAACAAGAACAATACGGGATACAGGAATGGGTAACAGGGCACGGGTAACAACTGGAACGGGGAAACACTAAGGGACCTTTTGCGAGACAGACTGGGAAAGACTAATAACGCTCAGGCAAGGATCAGAAGGCCTGGGGCCTTCTTATAGACCAGGAAATCATGGCAGTTGATGATGATGATGACGATTTCCTTTGTGCGCTCGCTGGCCCTTTAAGGCCGGGCACGAGCGTGCGCGCGCACCCTACGGGACCCAGCAGAACGGGGCGGATGTGAGCGCTGGCGTCTCCTAGGAAGGAGATGGGGACCAGCGCTCACGGATCCATGGCTGCGGGTGTCGGGAGGTGAGTAAACACGTCGTCCCACGGCCATGGACGCTACACTTTGTATAGATTGTGACTTGGCCAGCTTCCACTCCGCTACGGTGGAGCGGCCTAGTGGATCCACATACCCTTGGATTGTGACATCCGGTTCCTGCCTTTATCCAGTAATCCGGTTCCTGCCTTTATCCTGTAATCCGGCACCAGCCTGTGTCCAGTAATCCAGCACCAGCCTACGTCCAGTAATCCGGCACCAGCCTTTGTCTAATAATCCGGCACCAGCCTGTATCCAGTATCCAGTATTTCAGCTACCTGTTGCCTGCCCATAACCTGCTACCAGCTACCTGCCTGTGGCCTCTTATCTGCTGCCAGCTGCTACTCTCATCTGTGGGGTAGTTCAGAGGGTCCACAACCCAGTGGATGTTACAGTTTGCTCAGGGCATGGACTCCTTCTGGCAAACCCAAGACTGCTGTTCAAGTCATGCATGAGGATATGCAAGACTTCCAATTGCCTAAGGATCAGCTAATGCAAGCTGTTAACACTATACCCAAATGCCTGGACATCACTCATGTTTCTACTTTGGCACCTCCACAAGTTGTAACTCCACCCACTTCTCACACCAGTCAGCTCTGAAGCCGGAATTCCATTGCCATTTCCGCACCGCTATGATGGAGGGAGATCCCAAAGCCTGTCGAGGCTTCCTCAACCAGTGCAAGGTCCACTTTAAACTGCATGCCCATTCTTTCTATTCTGACCAAACAAAAATTGTGTTTATTGTCTCCCTGTTGTCAGGCAAGGCTTTGACAGGGGTAAATCCACTCTGGGAATGTGAGGGGTCAGAGTTTAGTAATTTGCAGCTCTTTTTGGAGACTTTTCACACTGTCTTCGAAAGAACCAGGCCGTAGGTTCTCAGCCTCTACTTTCCTTCTATACCTTTGTCAAGGTGGTTCGTGTTGGTGAATATGACATACAATTTCGTACCCTCGCAAGAATTTGCTAGCAGGATTAAAGATGAACTGGAAGCAGGTGATCACCCCTCTACTCTGGACCCTCTGATTGCGTTAGCTACCCGCATAGACCTGAGATTCAGGGAATGTTCTGAAAAAGTACTTTGAGAGAGAAAGACTCCTAGACTGGCACCCAAATTCCAAAGACCTCTGCTACTGTCTTCTACTGTCACCTCTGAAGAGCTTATGCAAGTTGACCGAGTCAGCCTGCCGAACCAAGAGCGACAGCACAGACACTCAGCTAATTTGTGCATGTACTGTGGAAGCAAGGCTCACTTTGTGCGTCAATGTCCTCAGAAGCTGGGAAACTCCAGCATCTAAGGTTGATAGGACAGACTACCCTAGGTGTGCCGACATCTTCTGTAAAGTTCCCTCCTAGACTCTCGATCACTGTGTCTATCTTCACTGGTGAAGCATCACATTTAGACTCAGCTTATCTTGATTTTGGAGTGGCTGGGAACTTTATACACCAGGCCATGGTAGACCTCATCCACTTGCCCATGACTCCTCTGGAGAAACCTCTAGCTGTAGCTTCTGTGAATTGTCATCCGTTGCCCGATCCAATTTCTCTCCATCACTAAACCATTGAAGTTACAAGTGGGTGTTCTACAATCAGAACTGTTAGCCTTTTATGTTCTATCTAAAGCTATTAATCCAATCCTGTTGGGACTACCATGGTTTCGTAAACACGCTCAAATCCTTGACTGGAATTTCGGACGGATACTTCAATGGGGATCCCGTTGTCAACTCAATTGTCTGCCTCAGGTCCTGTCCTGCCCGACCTCCAGTACCTCTGCCGCTCCCTGGTCTACCTTCACAGTTTGCCTGTTATGCAGACGTCTTCAGAAAGAAGGAGGCTGAGACCCTGCCTCTGCATTGTCCTTACGATTGTCCAGTCGAGTTACTTCCTGGGACTTCACCTCCTCGTGGATGGGTATATCCTCTCTTTCTGTCTGAAACCAACTATTCAGCATATGTTAAAGGGAACCTCGAGAGAGGTTTATTAGAAAATCAACCTTCCTAGCCAGAGCCAGATTTTTCTTTGTTGAGAAAAAAGATGGATCCCTTCAGCCTTCCATAGACTATCATGGTCAGGATAACATTACTGTCAAAAACAAGTACCCCTTACCGCTGATCTCTGAGCTCTTCAGTATCCGTGGAGCCAAGATTTTACTAAGCTGAATCTTCATGGGGCTTATAACTTTATCCGTGTTCGTGAAGGTGATGAGTGGAGAACCGCATGCAACACAAGACACGGTCACTCTGAGTATCTTGGGATGCCCTTCAGATTATGTAATGCTCCAGCTGTGTTCCAGGAGTTTGTGAACAATGTATTCAGAGATCTGCTGTATGTCTGTGTGGTAGTTTATCTGGATGACATCTTGATCTACTCACCTGATCTCACAACACAACGAAAGCATGTTCGCCATGTTCTGTCACGGTTAAGGGAGAACAAGCTCTATACCAAATTGGAAAAATGCATCTTTGAAAGGAAATCCTTGCCCTTTCTGGGTTATATTATGTCTGTTTGTGGACTCCATATGGATCCAGGAAAATTAAAGACTGTTCTGGATTGTCCTCATCCTCAAGGTGTCTATGCTATACAGAGGTTTTTAGGCTTTTCAAATTTCTATCGTCAATTCATCCCTAATTTTTCTTCACTTACTGCTCCCATCTCGGCCCTAACCAAAAAAATGGAGAACACCAAAATTTGGACCACTGAAGCAGAATCGGCATTTACTAAGCTTAACCAGTTCAGGACCGGACTATTTTGAGCCTTCAGGAACAGACACCGTTAAGTCCTTTTTAGCACGTGTTAGTTAAATGGCTATAACTTTTTTATTTGTTGGGCTAACAACGTAATTTTTGCGATGTTTTTTTCCCGTAGACAACGCAGGTTTCTTTTTTTATCGTTTTTATACACATCCTTTTTGCTTATTTAGAATTTGTATTCTTAAAGTTTGAAAATAATAGTAAAAAAATAAGCTTTTTTATTTTTTGGGGGTGGGTATTTTATGTGTATTTATTATTAATTTTTTTTGCACTTTACTTTACTTTTATTTTTTTATTACTATGGTCTGTCCCTCAAAGGTCAAAAAAGACTTTGGGGGACTTTATATATATATATTTTTCTTCCTTTTACCCCATGCTTTACCACTGTAACTGGAACTACACAACAGTCCCAGTTACAGGAGAAATCAGCCCTCTCATAGTGATGATTGTCACTAATAGGGCTGTGCTGGGTCTAGTAAGACCCAGCAGCATTCTGTCACTAACGGCACCCGGCGATCATGTGACCAGTCACATGAACACCGGGAGCAAAAGAGACAACGGCGCAGCCGCTGCCTCTATTCCTATACACAGCGTTTATTGAGCGCTGTGTACAAGTGATCAGAGAAGACCAAAGCAGCGAAAGCTGCTTCTATCCTCTCCTCAGGGTCCCCGGCAGTCACTGACAGATGGAGACCCGACATTCAGCTGCCCAATTGCTCAGGCAGCAAGTTAAAACCCGAGCCGTAAAAAGGCTATGGCGCGGGTTTTAAGGACGCTGACCGCTGCCGTAAAAACACAGCCAGCCATCGGGAACCGGTTCTAGAGTCCTTCACTACTGCCTCCATTTTTCATCATCCAGATGTCTCCAGACTGTTCTTGTTGGAGGTTGACGCCTCTTTCATTGGTGCTGGAGCACTTCTCTTCCAAAGAAACTCTAAAGGTAAAGCTGTCTCCTGTGGCTTCTTCTCCAAACTCTGCTGCGGAAAGGAACTATTCCATTGGTGACCATGAGATCCTAGCCATCAAGTTGGCCCTAGAAGAGTGGAGAAATCTGTTGAAGGGATCTGCATATCCAGTTGTCATTTACACTGATCGCAAAAACCTCAAGCCAGGTGGTCAATTTTCTTTACCAGATGTAATTTTCAACTCCATTTCTGTCCAGCTGATAAAAATATCAAAGCTGATGCTCTATCCCATTTGTTTTGGACAGCTGACCTAGATCAGGATCTTCAGCATATCATTGACTCCTCACGAATAATAGCTGTTACTCCTCTGCAGATCAAAGACATACCTCCTGAGAAAACCTATGTCTCTTCCGCTGATAGGGAAAAGATTCTCTCCTGGGGTCACAACTCCAAGTTGGCAGGTGAATTTATCACTTCTGCTCCGTTTTTCATAGTTTACAGCAAACATCCTCATATGCCTCTCCCTGTGCCTGCTACCTCCGAAGTTCCTGCAGCTAATGTTTTCTATAGAATCTTTCTCCAAATCTGGCAGCAAAGCAAGGCTGTGATCTTGCAGGCGGTGGCTCAGATGAAGAAATACGCTGATAGGAAAAGAAGGCCGTCTTCTAAAGTCTGGTTATCCTCTAAAAATATTTGCTTAAAAATGTCTTCTTACAAGTTTGCTTCTAGATTTCTCGGTCCTTTTGAAGTGTTACGACAAATCAATCCTGTGTCCTACAAACAGGGCCGTCATCAGGGGGGTATTACTGGTACTCCCGTCAGGGGCCCGGCCACATGGATGAAGAAAAGGGGCTGCCGTCGCCCCCCCCTCGGACTGTTGCCCCCCCCCCTCGCAACGCTCACGGGCCCCCCCTCGCAACTCTCACGGGCCCCCCCCGCAACGCCCGCGGCACCCCCCTAGCGACACCCCCCTAGCGACACTCCCCTAGCAACACTCGCGGCAGCCCCTGCATACCTGTTGTAGCTTCACTGGACGGGGAAGATGCAGCATGTGTAGAAGCTGTGTGTGGAGATCCCGCCCCCCAGCTCCTCTACACTGCCGACCGGACCTGCAGGCTGGTGAGTATGTTCCCCTATCCATCCTGCTTCCCATCCCCCTGACCCCATTTGTAGATTGTATAAAGTTGGTTAAAAAGTTTTTGGGTATTTTTTCGTTTTCCTAGCGTTTTTTTGCCGCGATTTTCGTAATCGCGGCAAAAATGGCGCAGTTTTGCCACGATTATATAAAAATCGCAGCAAAACCGCGTGATTTGTGCCGCAATTACGAAAATTGCATAAAAAAAGATACAAAACATGAAAAGTGCTGTTAGGCAATATTCTCACAGTGCGGTCAAGTCACGTTTTTGCAAAAATTGTGGCAAAAAAATGGGTAGACTAAGGTCTTATTCAGACGGCCGCGTTCGGTCCGTGACATACTGACCGTGTATCGGCCGTATTTCCCAGGCTGACCATAATTCATGGAGCCGGACTCCTAGCATCATAGTTATCAGTGTTGCTGGGAGTCCCTGCCTCTCTGCGGGAATACTGTCCCATACTGTAATGATGCTTTCAGTACGGGACCGGGGACAGTATTCCCACGGGAAGGGAGGGACTATGATCATAGATAACTGTGATGCTAGAAACCCGGCTCCCTGAACTGTGGTCGGTCCGGGAAATATGGCCGATACACGGTCCTTATATCACAGACCGAACATGGACATCTGAATAAGCCACTTACTTGCCTCCTATTTTTGGTGCGGATTGCGCACTGAAAATCCACTACAAATTACAATATAAGGCCTTATTCACACGAATGTGTTATACGTCCGTGATACTTATTACGTCGCACGGACTTATGTTATTGAATGGGGCCATTCAGACTGTCAGTGAATTTCACGCAGCGTGTGTGCGCTGTGTAAAACTCACGACATGTCATATACTTGCCCGTGTTTCGCGCAGCACGCACCCATTGAAGTCATTGGGTGCGTGCAAATCGTGCACGGCACACGGAAGCACTTCCGGGTGACGCGCGTGATTCGCGCTACAGTAGGTAAAGAAGTGAAGGGAAACGTAAAAGCCCCCCCTTCTTTACTGTGTTGTAACTTCAAAACAGAGTGTCACAATGATGCCGGCTGTGTGAAAATCACGCAGCCGCGCACCATATGCTGACGCCACACTGAACTTTTGCTCGGGCAAAATGCAGCGTTTTTTGCGCGTGCAAAACGGACACGTTCGTGTGAATAAAGCCTAAGGCGATATTCAGACCAACGTGTGTGAAATCAGACGTGAAGAACGGCCATATTTTGTGGCCGATTTGCAGCCGTGCGGGACCCGTTTTCACACATCCCTCATAGACTTGAGTCTATTGAGGAATCCGTGAAAACGCACAAAAATAGGACATGTCCTATTTTTTTACAGGCCCTTCACACGGTCTGTTAGAACAACGACCATGTGAATAACCCCATAGAAATACATGCAGCCGTGTGACGGCCATTAAAAAAACGTCCTTCACATGGACGATTAACACGTTAGTCTAAATAAGCCCCAACTCATGTGAATGGGGTTTGTCAGAACGTCATGCACGTGCAGCATTTCACCCCACAAATAATTTTTTTTCAGCTTCCCAGTACATTATGCGGTACAATAAATGGTGCCATGAAAAACTACAACTTGTACCGCAAAAAACAAGCCCTCAAGTAAAAAAAATTATAGCTTTTGGAAGGTGGAGAGGAAAAAACAAAAGTTAAAATCCAAAAAATGGCTGAGGAGGGAAGGGGTTAAATAAGCTGCATGCCTATTAGCCCTTATTCACACGACAGGGTTTCCCGTCCGGGTGACGGCCGTTCATAAATCAGCCGTCACCCGGCTGCAGTAGGAACAATAGAAAGGGCTATTCACACGACCAATTTTTTGACGGGCCGGGAAAACCGGCCGTCAAAAAATGGGACATGCCCTATTTTCGGCCATTTACCCGGCCGCCCGGCTCCCATAGAAGTCTATGGGGCCAGGTAATACACGGCCATCACCGGAATGTGTCCCGAGTGATGGCCGTGTCTACCGTCGCTCGCTCTCTCCTCCTCACAGCGCAGAGTGCATGTGAGGAGGAGGAGTGTATCTCATTCAGAAGAAGCGCTCTATGCTGGAGGTAACACTGTGGGGGTACTGCTGTAGCGACGTCCCTGCTCTGCTATGTGCAAGGGTACTGTGTGGCAGGGCTGGGGTGTACAGCAGGTGGAAGGGGGCGCTGCGCTGGCTCCCTTCCCAAATCGCCCTGGCCCGGCGAATCAGCCTCCTTTCCGCCCTGGCGCTTCTTCATGCATCGCTACAGCTATAGCAGCCATAGCGGCTGCTAGCGGCGACACCTACCATGGCCGATGGCGCCGCTAGCAGCTGCTGCGGGTGCTAATGCTGTAGCTTCGTCCCTGTTCTGCTATGTGCTAGCCCCACTTTAGCTCCCTGAAGGAGCGGAATCCCTGTGTGGCAGGGGATTCCGCTCCTGGACAGAGCGCTTGATGTCTCTGTCCATATCTGGGCAGTGACATCAGGGGAAACTCCTGAAGCGGAATCCCCGAACACTCTGTGACCGGGGATTCCACACCTGGAGAAGCCAGTAACGTTCAGTGTCCATAAATGGACACAGACGACAGGGGCTTTTCCTGAAGTGGAATCACCGGCCACATGGGGATTCCCCTTCAGGAGTTGTCCCTGATGTCACTGTCCAGATATGCCCGGCCCGGAACGGATGCAAAACGAATGCAAACCGGCCAGGAAAAACGGCGGGACACTGTCGTGTGAATAAGGCCTTAGGGTATGTTCACACAATTAGCAAAAACAGTCTGAAAATACAGAGATATTCAAGGGAAAACAGCTCCTGATTTTCAGAAGTTTTTTAAGCAAACTCGTGTTTGCTCATCCACTTCTCTTCGTTACCACCCAGCTTCTGGCAGTGCACAAACACACAGCGTGTCCTCGAGAGATCACGCTGTGACGTCACTCACTTCCTCCCACAGGAACTTCATTGCGTCGGATAAGCGAGGACACGCTGTGTGTCTGTGAACTGCCAGAAGCTGGGTGGTAACGAAGAGAAGTGGATGATGCTGATTGGTCACTGATTCGTCAGCATCATACACTTCTATTCACAACGCCCAGCTAGTAAAAGAAGTAAAAACGCCCAGATGTACCTACACAATACACGCCCACTTGGACATAACTTTAAACACGCCAAGTTGTACTTAAGAAAGGCTCATTTGCATAAATATAAAAATGCTCATAACTTGGCCAAAAATGCTTGTTTTTTAAAAAAAAAAAAACCTTACTGTTATCTACATTGCAGCGCCGATCTGCTGCAATAGGATTTGAAAATCTGGTGACAGAGCCTCTTTAAGGCCCCTTCACATCGTATTGTTGCCCTAAGTTTATCGTGTAGTCAGGAAATCTCCTACCTTACAGTATAAACAACGTAGACGATAATTCACAGGGCTCCATTATGTCCTTTTAGCCTCCGTCGGGCTGGTGGACGTCGGTTTACCTTCTTTTTGAAGGATGAAATGGCGTAGTAAACTTTGTTATTCCGGAGTCCCCAGGCAGCATCACAAGTGCTCTACCCGTGGACTTTGTCCCTGGGAGCTCCTGACATCACTGTCCATATATGTAAAGTGACATCAGGGGATTCTCCAGGGCCGGAATCCCTGGCCAGAATGTTGCCGACGCTCCGGCCGTGTACTCAGGCTTTGTGCAGCTTCGGACGTCACTTTATGTATATGGACATCAGGAGCAGCGCCATAGTCCCTGGGCAGAGCGCTAGTAGAAGGCTCCAGCCCTGTTCATGGACAGTGACTTCAGTAGTTTCCCCTGGGCCATTCCCCAGGCGACGTATCCCACTATATGCCATACAGTCAGATACAGTTAGCTAAATAGATCAAAATCCGGATCATGAACCGGTCACTGCCGGCTCCATGGTTTCCTTCACTGTAATTGACATCAGCACCAAAATCATTTAATGCGAATAACGTACAAACGTGAGCGCCACACTTTCCGTTGCCCACCCCGGTAATGGAGGGGGGGGCCCAGACATCATGGCTGTATGGGGCCCAGAAATTCCTGATGGCGGCCCAGCCTACAAAGTACGTCTGCCTCCTACCCTCAAAATTACCAACTCCTTCCATGTGTTTCTCCTGAAACCTGTGGCTCTCAACTGTTATAACAAGTTCCCTAATTCTGTGGCTGCTCTTAGGGGTTCTTCAGATGTCTTTGAAATCAATTCGATCCTGGACAACAAGAAAGTAGGAGGGATGACCTTTTATCTTGTGGACTGGAAAGGTTTTGGTCCTGAGGAAAGATCTTGGGAACCTGAAGAGAACATTGATGCCCCAGCTCTCATCAAGATGTTCTTCCTATGCTCTGGACCTAAGAGGAGGGGGAGTAAGGGGGGTTCATATAGCGCCGGCGGCCACTGACTGCCAGCATCTCTCTTCTCCCAGCAGCTGCGGCCGTCAATTTGTCCGCATGCTCTGCTCTTGCTGTGTCTTAAAGGGCCAGCACACGCACCAGTAAAAGCGTCCCCAGCCTATCCCTGCACACCCAGGGCTTTATAAGTAAGCCTGCCCTCTGCCCCAGTACCTGAGCATCCTGTATCCTGTTTCCCGTATCATGTGTCTTTTACCAATAATTGGGTTCTTGCCTGTATCCAGTAATCCAGTATCTGCCTGTATCCAGTAATCCGGTTCCTGCCTGTATTTAGTATTCCGTTTCCTGCCCGTTTCCAGTAATACGGTATCAGCCTGTATCCAATAATCCGGTTCATGCCTGTATCCAAGGAAACCGGCACCAGCCTGTATTCAGTAATTCGGCACCAGTCTGTGTCCAGTAATCTGGCACCAGCCTGTATCCAGTATATCAGCTACCTGTTGCCTACCCATATCCTTCTCCCAGCTACCTGCCTGTGGCCTCTTATCTGCAGCCTGCTGCTACTCTCATCTGTGGAGTAATCCAGAGGGTCCACAGCCCAGAGGATGTTTTATATATTTATAGTCTACACCCATCCATTCTTCAAGAGATATGCAGCTAGATGGCTAAGATATATGGATGACATACACTACCGTTCAAAAGTTTAGGGTCACATAGAAATGTCCTTATTTTTGCAAGAAAAGCACAGTTTTTTTCAATGAAGATAACATTAAATTAATCAGAAATACACTCTATACATTGTTAATGTGCTAAATTACTATTCTAGCTGCAAACGTCTGTTTTTTCATGCAATATCTACATAGGTGTATAGAGGCCCATTTCCAGCAACCATCACTCCAGTGTTCTAATGGTACATTGTGTTTGCTAACTGTGTTAGAAGGCTAATGGATGATTAGAAAACACTTGAAAACCCTTGTGCAATTATGTGAGCACCACTGTAAACAGTTTTGCTGTTTAGAGGAGCTATAAAACTGACCTTCCTTTGAGCTAGTTGAGAATCTGGAGCATTACATTTGTGGGTTCGATTAAACTCTCAAAATGGCTAGAAAAAGAGAGCTTTCATGTGAAACTCGACAGTCTATTCTTGTTCTTAGAAATGAAGGCTATTCCATGCGAGAAATTGCCAAGAAACTGAAGATTTCCTACAATGGTGTGTACTACCCCCTTCAGAGGACAGCACAAACAGGCTCTAACCAGAGTAGAAAGAGAAGTGGGAGGCCCCGCTGCACAACTGAGCAACAAGACAAGTACATTAGAGTCTCTAGTTTAAGAAATAGACGCCTCACAGGTCCTCAACTGGCAGTTTCATTAAATAGTACCCGCAAAACGCCAGTGTCAACGTCTACAGTGAAAAGGCGACTCCGGGATGCTGGCCTTCAGGGCAGAGTGGCAAAGAAAAAGCCATATCTGAGACTGGCTAATAAAAGGAAAATATTAATATGGGCAAAAGCACACAGACATTGGACAGAGGAAGATTGGAAAAAAGTGTTATGGACAGACAAATCGAAGTTTGAGGTGTTTGGATCACACAGAAGAACATTTGTGAGATGCAGAACAACTGAAAAGATGCTGGAAGAGTGCCTGACGCCATCTGTCAAGCATGGTGGAGGTAATGTGATGGTCTGGGGTTGCTTTGGTGCTGGTAAAGTGGGAGATTTGTACAAGGTAAAAGGGATTTTGAATAAGGAAGGCTATCACTCCATTTTGCAACTCCATGCCATACCCTGTGGACAGCGCTTGATTGGAGCCAATTTCATCCTACAACAGGACAATGACCCAAAGCACACCTCCAAATTATGCAAGAACTATTTAGGGAAGAAGCAGGCAGCTGGTATTCTATCTGTAATGGAGTGGCCAGCGCAGTCACCAGATCTCAACCCCATAGAGCTGTTGTGGGAGCAGCTTGACCGTATGGTACGCAAGAAGTGCCCATCAAGCCATTCCAACTTGTGGGAGGGCCTTCTGGAAGCATGGGGTGAAATTTCTCCCAATTAGCTCAGCAAATTAACAGCTAGAATGCCAAAGGTCTGCAATGCTGTAATTGCTGCAAATGGAGCATTCTTTGACGAAAGCAAAGTTCGAAGGAGAAAATTATTATTTCAAATAAAAATCATTATTTCTAACCTTGTCAATGTCTTGACTATATTTTCTAGTCATTTTGCAACTCATTTGATAAATATAAGTGTGAGTTTTCATGGAAAGCACAAAATTGTCTGGGTGACCCCAAACTTTTGAACGGTAGAGTATTCCTTTGTTGGAAGGCGACACTTGATACCTTGGAAAGTTTCATTACTGAGTTAAATTGCAATAATCTAAATAGACATCTAACTTTTACATATAGTGATAACCAAATCAGTTTTTTGGTTCTAGACATCCACAAACAAAATAATAGGTTGATTACCTCCACTTATAGGAAACCTACAGCAGGAAATACCCTGCTACATGCCAGTAGCCACCATCACTCCTCGCAAATAAAGGGAATCCCACTTGGACAGTTTCTTCGAATTCGTAGAAACTGTACTAACTTTGAAGACTTTAAAGAAGAGGCAGTGAATTTATTTCCAAAAGAGGGGGTATTAAAAAAAATATCTATTAAATATGGCTATAACAAGGCCTTGAGAACAAAGAGGGAGGATACTCTAAATAAAGATGATAAAGTGAGATTAATTTCCAGATATGGCTCTCACTGGGATCTACTTCGTAATCTTATGGTCAAAAACTGACCACATTTGACCCTGGATAAAAGAATTGGGTCTATAGTAGGAAAATCTCCCAGCATGGTTCCAAAAAAAGCACCAACACTAAAAGACCCTTTAGTTAATTCAGAATTTCGGAGGAAAAAACTAGACCATGAATCCTGGTTAAATAGTCGCCCTAAAGGAATGTACAAGTGTGGATCCTGCAACTATTGCAAATATGCACTCAAAACAAATGTATTTACTGATTCAGAACATAAAAAGGACTACAAGATTCTTTTATTTATTGATTGTCATTCTAGCATGGTGGTGTATGCCATCACATGCCCTTGTGGAAAATGTACATTGGTAAAACAAAACGTGAATTACAGAAACGCATTAGTGAACATATCTCAGATATAAGAAGGGTAGAATTGAAGGGTTCTTTGGCAGTCCATTTTAAGTCCCATCACAAACAATCGCCAAGGGTCTTACAATTTATGGAGATATATCAGCTGCATGAGGATTGTAGGGAGGTAACAGAAATAAATTGTTACTTCAAAAGGAAACCATGTGGATTTATACATTGGGGACTTTATCGCCCAGAGGTCTTAACAATGAGATTAAGTTTAATATGTTCCTTTGAAATATCTGGATTATTGTTTTTTATACTTGATCCTCCCCTCCCTTTAAGTGTGTTATCTTGCATCTGAGCTATCTTGGAGTATGGAGACCCAGTCGATGGCCAAGAAATCTTTTGGCACTCTGACCTGCTCCCTGCCCCCTAGGGTAGCTCATCACAACTATTAATAGGAAGAATCCTTTGTTTATTGAACCACCCCTAAAATTGTATCAGTGTATGGGTGGGAGGATCTGATACTAGCCGGATTGGCTGTATACCAGCAATTTAGTTGTCTTGTATCCCCCCATCCTTATACGTATCTGACAAATGATATTTTTCCTTGGTTTAAATAATTAGAATGAGACTTGAATTGTTCTTTCTTGGGTCTTGGTGCCTTTCAGGATACCCTCTCACCCCCGTCTAGACGTCCTGTATAGGTTTTGGGTCTTGCTGTGGAGGGTGGGGACCCGGCCAATGACCTTATTAGGTTCTTGGCTGGCTCCCTGCCCCCTATGGCTGACCTTAGCAACCATGTACAGATATATACAAAACTTGTATCTCAATATAATTCCCTTTCTTTTGATCTTTTCATCCTGTTTAATTTATTTTTTTATTTTTATTTTCCTCTGTTTTTATTTCATCTTATTTTATAATTTTTTTATTTTTATTTATATTTATTTGTATAATTTTTTCTATTATTATTATTTTTAATTTATAATAATAATAATAATAATTATTATTATTATTATTATTCTTTATTCTTTTTCTTGGAGAGTGATGCCTCCCTCTATGGATTACAATTTTTGTATTGTTATCTAAATTTATGTGGAAAGAAATGCGGACTATAATGTGCCTTATTTGCTAAATAATAGCTTTGGTCATATTCTATTACCAAAAAATTATATAACAATTCTTTCTCGATAATGATTGTTTGTTTGTTTGTTTGTTTGTTTGTTTGTTTGTTCAATAATGTTTGTGTATTGTACACCTTCTTAATTTAGTTAAATGCTTACATAATTATAATACTTCTCAGTATGTAACTAATTGGAATATTTAATACAGGTAACGTACCCTTTAATGCCTATGATATAAATATAGGTACTTCAGTGAATATGTCTGATTGTCTCTGATGAAGTCCCAGCTGGGATGAAACGCGTTAGACTGCTGTACGGTGGTGAGAGACGTCATCACACCGTTTACTTCCGACGTGGCTGCTTGTAGCGCCATGCCACAAACCATGCTTGGTTTGTTAGAGTCAAACTACTACTGGCCTTTACGATATACACTCTGCCTTTGAACCTGAGGAAAAAAAAGATGCTTTGATACTACAAAGAACGAGGCACCATTTCTAGAAGGTTATTAACCCGTGCTTCCATACTTTGAGGGAACGGACCTGCATGCATGTGGTAATCACAATCCCATCCACCTGTATCTTGAGCACCGGAGCTGATCCACTTCGTTACTGAGTTGAAGTGAGGAGGGAGACTTACACCTTAAACAACTGGGAGCCCTGCTATGGGTCAGGAAATCCTATTGAAGACCGATATCTTCATGTAGCCACAGAAAGTTTTGAGAGTGTGAACAGATGGACTCTGGACTGATGATCTCATAACCAGATGAGTATATTCAATTTAATCTGGATTACATATACACTTATCTTCAACACCTGCTTGCTGGCCATTTAACCCTCAAATATGACTGACAGGTTCAGTGTGATTACGTTGTTCTAGTTCTAAAAGGGTGATATACGTATCCCCTATCTATGTACTGCATATGTTTTCATTAGATATGTTGATGCAATCCCTTTTAGTGATCACATTACCATTCAACCGTACGTAACGAAGGATTTCCTTAATTTATGCGACCTTGTTTCTATATATTGTCTGGTTATTGCATTCACTGGTTACATTTTCATGAATTGTTATTATTTGTAATACCAATGTTCCCTTGTGCTTTATATAATATTTCTCCTGGTAGCTTTTTTAATTGTGTTCTCTTTATATAACTTTTTGTTATTTCCTCATGGGAATTGGTCTGCGGAATGTCTTTCCATTTTTACTATTTAATTAATAAACGATATATTCTTATTACATACCCATGTGAGTGCTCGATATATCCTGGATGTTTTTTTTGTTTTCTTTTTGTTTTCAGCTTCAATTACTAGGATAGCACCGTGTGGCAATTGGTCCACAAAATTTCTTGGGTTATTGGATATCTAATCTTTTTTTCTTCAGCAATGTTTTATATATATATATATATATATATATATATATATATATATATATATACAAAGGAGAAGCAGCAGCACTCACAATGCAATTCCAACATATATACAGTGAAGGAAATAAGTATTTGATCCCTTTGGCAAACAAGACTTAATACTTGGTGGCAAAACCCTTGTTGGCAGGCACAGCAGTCAGACGTTTTTTGTAGTTGATGATAAGGTTTGTACACATGTTAGATGGAATTTTGGCCCACTCTTCTTTGCAGATCATCTGTAAATCATTAAGATTTCGAGGCTGAGGGGCGGAGCTTGCCGAGCAAGGTGATGGACGTGTAATCCCGGCGCTCCACACTACATCCACCAATTCCTCAGGATATCGCCCACTTTTTCTGCTAAGATGGTGAAGACAGGTCGGGACAAGACTAAGGAACATGCAGGTACCCCCAGATCCCATAAACAGTCGTCCGACATGGACAAATACTTCGGCAAAAAGATGCCGCCTGCAGAGGGCAGATCCAAGATGGCGCCGGCGTCTTCTCACTGTGAGCAGGGAGAGGACTCAGACAGCTCATGTGCGCCCTCAGACTCGGCGGGGGATGCAGACTCCGTACCGATATCTAGGGCTTATCTGAAGAAAACACTGCTCCAGGCACTTATGCCTGTGATCAAGGACTTATCGGACATCAAATCCGATATGCATCATATTGGCCACAGAGTAATGGCGCTGGAGGAAGCTCACACTTCTACTGTTAAATTTGGCGCTTCAGTTCATCAGGAGATCTCTGCTCATCACATGCACTTGAATAATCTATACTTCACATGGAAGATCAAGAAAACCGTAGTAGACGGAGGAATGTCCGCCTACGGGGTATTCCAGAGTCAATTGACCATGATGCCTTACCTGCTGTGGTGGAATCTATTTTTCGCTCGTTAGTGGGATCCGAACTGGCTTTGGATATCACAGTAGAAAGGGTACATCGAGCCCTTCGTCCCAGGCCTGGGGCTGGGGAACCTCCACGTGATGTCATTTGTGGGATCTTGAGCTATGTTCACACGGCGGCCATTTTAAGAGCCGCAAGAGATGCTCCGGAAGTAGTGCATGAAGGGACTAAGATCTTACTCTTCCAAGACCTGGCTGCGAGCACATTGGCCAAACGCCGTATTCTGAAGCTGGTTACAGAGGCTCTTCGTGCTAAGAAACTTCCTGTTCGTTGGCTTTATCCATTTGGCCTTGCTACGATGAAAGATGGTCAGCAGATCACCATCCGCACACCTGGAGATCTGGATACCGCATGGAATAAGCTGGGGATAGAGCCTATGGAGATTCCGTCCTGGATGCCGGTGTCGCTGGATTTGGGAATGCCTTCAGTGCAGGAACCGTGGCAACCTACTCTCAAGCCCAAGTCTCTGAGAGGCAAGAAGACGCGTATGGCGGAGGACACTTGAATGATGTCTTAAAGTGATGTATATAAGTTTAAATTTCTTCACAGAAATGTTGCGATTGTTTGTACATGTTGGGGCATGGCAAATCTCTTCCCCCCCCCCTCTGGCAGGGGTTCTGTTGGATGCTTAGTTGCATCAGGATAGCACCTCCTATTTCCGGGATAATATGGAGGTTTCCTTTTGATACCATTCCTTATTGTTTTGTTATTATTCATTTTATTGTTGATTTTGTCTTATCTCCCTGGTGGTGGCACTCAGCAAACGTACCTGTGGTCAGGTTGGTTCTAAATGTAAAATATCATGGGTAGACTACGTATTTGCTCCTTCAATGTGAAGGGGTTGAATTCTCCCCAAAAGAGGTCTCGTATTTTTAATTCCTTAAGGTTTAATACTCCAGATCTCTTAATGTTGCAAGAAACTCATTTCCGGCCTACACATATTCCAAACTTGTCTACACAACCATATACACAATGGTATCATAGCACTTACTCCTCCAAATCGAGAGGGGTGTCTATCGCTATACACAAAGACACTCCTTTTAAAATAGAAGCTTCTTTGCTAGATCCTATGGGAAGGTATGTTTTCTTGAAGGGACACATCTCCAACACAAAGTTTACGATAGCAGCTGTATACGCACCTAATGTTGGACAATTGACGTGGTTGCGTAAAACTCTTTGCTCTCTTAAAACGTTTAGTGAGGGATATCTTGTTTTTGGGGGAGACCTTAATGTATCTTTGGACTCCGCTTTGGATTCTACCTCTTCTAATACGAGGTTTTCCATATCTGCTATGCGTCGCCTTAAACTTATCTTGTCACAATTAGGGATAGTGGATGCCTGGCGAGTTAAGAATGCGTCCTTAAAGGACTTTACTTTTTACTCTACACCACACGAGACTTATCATAGAATTGACTATATATTCATTCCTATGGTCCTTGTTCAATCGTTACTTCAAGCGGATATAGCAAGTATTACGGTTTCAGACCATGCTCCGATCTCGCTTTCCTTAGAATTGTTTAATTTACCTCGTAGGGAATGGACCTGGAGATTGAACGATACCATTATTACACACAAGGAGCATAGTCAAGCACTTGCCCTAAAATTAGAGGAATTCTATAGCTTTAATGATACTCCGCAAATCTCTAGACCCATTCTCTGGGAGACGCAAAAAGCCTTTATGAGAGGAGAACTTATTGCCCTGTCCTCACGAGTTAAAAAACAAAGGAATGCTCAAATTCTAGACTTACTCCATAAGATAACTCAAAAGGAATTATCGCATAAAAACTCTAGCTTGACTGAGGATTATAGGGAATTATGTCAGTTGCGTCAGAAACTTAAGGACCATATGAATGTAAAAGCGGCTAAGGCTTTTCTGGCTTCTCAAAGTCACATGTATCTTCATGGAGACAAAGGCTCTAAATTGATGACCCGTCTGATCCGACAAAAACAGTCCAAAACATTTATAGAGACCATAAAAGATGACAAAGGGGCAAGGGTGACTACCACCCCGCTTATAGCAAAGACCTTTCAATCCTTTTATTCTTCTCTGTATAATTTGAGTAACTCGGTGGGGAATTCGGGGTTGACACCTCAGGAGAAGACTGGCAATATAGGGAGTTTTTTAGATTCTATTTCGGTACCTGGCCTTTCTGAGTTGGACTATGGAGTGCTCCTGGCGCCTATCACTAAAGAGGAGGTTGAGAAAGTACTGCATTCAATACCGTCTGGGAAGAGCCCGGGGCCGGATGGTCTCCCTATTTTGTTCTATAAAAAATTTAGTCAGCAATTAATACCGAAGTTTGTGGAAGTATGCAATTCTCTGATGAAAGGTGCTTCATTTCCTAAGCAAGCATTGGAAGCTTTTATAACTATTCTTCCTAAAGAGGGGAAGGATCTGGAATGCTGTGGGAGCTATAGGCCTATCTCGCTCTTGAATTGTGATGTCTCTTCGCATTCAACCACTATTGCCGAAATTGATAAATGAAGAGCAGGTGGGATTTGTGAAGGGACGGGAAGGTAGGCACAATGTGAGCAGAGTATTGCATGCTATATGTCAAATAAGGCGCCGGGGGCATTCTATGGTCCTCCTTGGTACTGATGCAGAGAAGGTGTTTGATAGGGTCTGTGGGGAGTACATGAGAGCTACCTTACTTAAGTTTAATTTTCCTCCTGTGTTTATTGATGCCATATTTTCTCTGTATACCTCCCCATCTGCTAGAATTCAAGTGAACGGTTCTTTGTCAGATTACTTTTCTATTACAAATAGAACTCGTCAAGGTTGCCCCTTGTCCCCGTCTCTGTTTTGTATGGTGATGGAGACATTACTTGCGAAATTACGACAGACCGTTGAGATTGAAGGACTGAAGATGGGGAGTTATACTCATAAACTAGCAGCCTTTGCAGATGATTTGCTATTGATGGTTACAAATCCCCTTGAGGCCTTCCCAAAAATTATAGACGTCTTTAATGAATCTGGAGAGATATCTAATTTTAAAATTAATTATGATAAGTCGGAGGCCTTAGGCATTAATGTACCAGTTGGTCAGCTCGTGGTTCTGAAATCTAGGTCGCCCTTTAAGTGGCCTTCGCAGGCTATTAAATACTTGGGGATAATGATCTCAGCTGATGTGTCCCAGCTTTTCGTACTTAATTTTAAACCCCTCCTCTCCAAGATTCATAGATAAATATCCCAACTAAATATACCTTATGTCTCCTGGATAGGACGGAATAACTTATTGGCGACTTATGTGCTCCCACAGATCCTATACATGCTGCAAAGTCTGCCTATTGAGCTGCCAAATAGCTTTTTCAACAGTTTCAGGAGTCTTTTTGTTAAGTTCTTGTGGAAAGAGAAGCATTCCCGGTTGGCTTATCGGCTCCTTACTCTTAAAAAAGCGCAAGGAGGGATGGCATTGCCTGATTTAAAGACGTACTATGAAGCGGTCCAATTGTCTCGCTGGTCACAATTAGCTAATTTGTCTCTGGGGGCTCTTCATCTGGATATGGAAAGAGCGCTCCTCTCGGAGGATTGAGCTCACTTGTTGTGGGTGAAATTACCATTACCTCTGCCAAAGGTATTAATTAGTGTACTGACTAGGGGAATTCTTAAAGTTTGTCAGAAATCGGGCGCTCTGGCCATGTCTAGTGGAAATCTTTCTTCATTGGCTCCGCTGGCTGTCCTACCACACTATGTAAATAAAACGCAAAGTGTGAGTTCTTCAATGTGGCAGACACTTAAAACTTATAAAGTAGCGGAGATATTAGATTCAGCAGCTCTACCTGACTTGGAGGCTCTTAGGACAAGACTTAGGGGAAATGATCCGAACCCTTCTCTTCATAAGGTTACGGTCTCCTTTCTACATCAATTTAATTTTAAATTAGTATGTCGTAAATTTTTGTCGGCTAATCTAAGCTCGTATCCGGACCCCACGTGGCTTGAAAATTATTCTCTTTTACCTAATACCCCAACTAAGCCTCTGTCTAAGATACATTCTGGTCTCCTCCTACAACGAGCTCCATATAAACCACACTTCATTAGAGAATGGGAAGTTGAGCTGGGCTCTATTTTTTCGCAGACAGAGATCGATCTGATACTATCTCACTCTCACGGGTTCTCTAGATGTGTGCGTTATCAGGAAAATTCGTACAAATTGGTGACAAGATGGTATAGGACACCCGCTTATCTTTATAGAATACATCTAGTTAGCACAGACGTTTGTTGGAGATGTGGCCTGGAGACAGGGACGCTCGCACACATATGGTGGTCTTGCCCTAAAATTAGGAATTTCTGGAGGGAGGTGGAAATAGCAATAGGCAAGATCACAGGAAATAATATCCGGTTAACCCCGGAGCTGGTTCTGTTGTGGTTACCAGTGAAAGATTTTACGCCTTCGAAAAAGAATTTGATTACTTTCCTGGTGTCCACTGCAAAACTTCTAATTCCCTTGTATTGGAGGAAAACAGATCCTCCTACGATAGAGGTCTGGTGGTCTAAAATGCATCAACTATATAGACTTGAGGAGTTGGTGGGCTGGAATACTTTCACAAGGGATAGCTTTCTTAAGACATGGCAACTATGGAAGCAATACTTAGAACAATTATCCAGTAACAATTCCAGAAGCCCTGTCTAGACTAGGTAAATTATTATGTAGGGGACTAAGGTATGAATAATATCTATCTCATGATACTAGATTTATTTTGACGGACAAGACCAGGGACGTTGCAAGGTGCTGACATTCCATACTTTTCCACCACAAGGGGGACTGTATCTTTTGTATTGTATCTATCCTTTTTATTTAATTATTATTTTCTTTCCTTTATTTTGTGTTTTTATATGCATATAGTAGGTTATTGCTATTTGATCCTCGATGGGAGTTTTTTTTTTATCAGGTTATAACACAGGGAAGTAAACCCCATAGTCTACCCCCTGTAATGTAATGCATGTCTCTGTTTTTCTTTCACATTATATTTCATGCCGATATGTCGGGATTTATCCCATTCGCCCTGAGACAAATTTTCTATGGACATTTTTATTTATGTAACCTGCTTCATTGTAAGAATGTTATTATGATGTATGTAAGGTCTTTTTTTTATGGTTGTTTTGTATGTTAATACCCTTAATAAAAGAGAATTTATAAAAAAATAAATAAATAAAAGATTTCGAGGCTGTCGCTTGGCAACTCAGATCTTCAGCTCCCTCCATAAGTTTTCGATGTGATTAATGTCTGGAGACTGGCTAGGCCACTCCATGACCTTAATGTGCTTCTTTTTGAGCCACTCCTTTGTTGCCTTGGCTGTATGTTTCGGGTCATTGTCGTGCTGGAAGACCCAGCCACGAGCCATTGTTAATGTCCTGGTGGAGGGAAGGAGGTTGTCACTCAGGATTTGACGGTACATGGCTCCATCCATTCTCCCATTGATGCGGTGAAGTAGTCCTGTGCCCTTAGCAGAGAAACACCACCAAAACATAATGTTTCCACCTCCATGCTTCACAGTGGGGACGGTGTTCTTTGGGTCATAGGCAGCATTTCTCTTCCTCCAAACACGGCGAGTTGAGTTAATGCCAAGGAGCTCAATTTTAGTCTCATCTGACCACAGCACCTTCTCCCAATCACTCTCAGAATCATCCAGATGTTCATTTGCAAACTTCAGATGGGCCTGTACATGTGCCTTCTTGAGCAGGGGGACCTTGCGGGCACTGCAGGATTTTAATCCATTACGGCGTAATGTGTTACCAATGGTTTTCTTGGTGACTGTGGTCCCAGCAGCCTTGAGATCATTAACAAGTTCCCACCGTGTAGTTTTCGGCTGAGCTCTCACCTTCCTCAGGATCAAGGATACCCCACGAGGTGAGATTTTGCATGGAGCCCCAGATCGATGTCGAATGACAGTCATTTTGTATGTCTTCCATTTTCTTACTATTGCACCAACAGTTGTCTCCTTCTCACCCAGAGTCTTACTTATGATTTTGTAGCCCATTCCAGCCTTGTGCAGGTCTATGATCTTGTCCCTGACATCCTTAGAAAGCTCTTTGGTCTTGCCCATGTTGTAGAGGTTAGAGTCAGACTGATTAATTGAGTCTGTGGACAGGAGTCTTTTATACAGGTGACCATTTAAGACAGCTGTCTTTAATGGAGGCACCAAGTTGATTTGGAGCGTGTAACTGGTCTGGAGGAGGCTGAACTCTTAATGGTTGGTAGGGGATCAAATACTTATTTCTCTGTGCACAATGCAAATAAATATATATAATTTTGACTATGTGATTTTCTTTTTTTTTTTTATATATATATATAATCTATCTCTCACTGGTAAAATTAACCTAGCCTAAAAATTCTAGACTGTTCATGTCTTTGACAGTGGGCAAACTTACAAAATCAGCAAGGGATCAAATACTTATTTCCTTCACTGTATATATATATATATATATACCATTATTATTTCATGTTATATTCCTCTTACTTTACTTTAGCTTTTTGTCTTGTAAAACATCTGTATTTTACACATTTGTACACTGGTGTCAAGAGTGAAACCTGCATCCTTTGAGATTTTCTTTCGGAGCTTTTTTCTTCTCTTTGAATCAAGCATGCATGAATAAGAAAGTAGTCCTGTACTTCAGCCTCCCCTTCAATTTATTCTGTCAACACTAGCCCATGATATGGACAATATTACTTATAGTACTTTGAAGTGGAGTTAGTGTCTTTAGATTGAACTCACTCTGACCCACATATATCTGTTCCTCTTCACTGGTTGAACTAACAATTATACTATTTTGATGAAGTACTGGAAAAGGGAAGCACATCTTTGTACTTGCTGTCAAGATACCATGTCATGTTAATTCAGAGGCCTCAAGCAAAATATGCCACATTAAAATTTAGTTCTTAAAATCAAATTGCTGATTAGCTATTCTTTATTACTGTGATATAGAAAATCTTTGTAGTTTGCTTATTATTTCTTAATTCCAAATCACTTTTAAAGTGACATACTATTATATAAATTTTATAGGGTAATATCAGCTTCACATAATCTACAATTGCCATGTTAAATCAACCTGTTTTGGCATAGTGCCCTACTAGTATGTCGCAAGTGGAAGTGTGTCCTCGCACAGCAACATACTACAGTATAACTGTGCTTAGTCATGTGATCAGGCATGGGAATGCAGCTGTCAATCATAGCCACTTTCACCCTCTAATGGTGGTCTTTGTGTTTAACCCCTCTTGCCATTTCTTAGGTATATTTAGGCTAATGTGCGCTGGCTATTGTACTACCATATAGTTTTATGCTAATAAATTACAATTTAAAAATGAGGATCAATAATGAAAATTCCTTTATGGGATTACAAAAATAAAAATATGCAAAAATATATATGTATTTTTTCAATTCATAAAGTTTATCAAACATAATAAAGACACCAAATGATATATGACTGTTAGAAACAAAACAACAGCGTTATAGCATTTGTATGATGATGATCAGTAAACAACATTAAAAAAAAAATAACCAAAATGGTCCGTAAAGAAAATATACCTTGTCCCAAATAAAAAACAAGGCTTCATACAGAAACTTTGACAGAAAACTATGTATAAATTGCCATATATATGTGTTACTATTAAATAAAAAAACAAACTGTATGGTAGTATGCATAGTATTATAACAGTATAACTGTGTACACTAATATTTTACTCAGACAATATGGCTTTTCAAATGTATTGCTTTCAGCCGGATACCATGAGTATGAATAATTCCTGTATGTATGCCATTTTTCAAATACTGTAAGTAACAACATAAGCAATTGAACAATTCACCTAGACCAACATCAAGGAATTGAGGATACTGCCGGACTTCAGATGTGTACGCAGCGTCAGACTGGCCCACGGGAGGATCCTCCGGTGGGCCCAGGCAGCGAGCTGCTTTTTTCTGGTAGCAGAGCAGAGAGACATTCTCTCCCTGCCCCGTTGCTTACTCTTGCAGGCAGGACCGCCCGGCACATAATGTTTATAGGTCGGGCGGCACGGGCCCCCTCATGCTCGGTGGCTCAGGGGCTCCTCAGGACACAGATACATTTGTATACTGTAGGCTGCAGGCCACGTTAGGCCTGCAGCCTATAAGGTGCTGGGAAGAATCCCTGTGCAGGCTGACGTGATGACGTCACTGCATCATGCTGGCCTATGCAAGAGTCCCGTGTCTGCATCCTGAGGCTGTGGAGCAGCTCTGCCCATCGAGGGAACGGAAATACTTAATCAAAAAAATGTTTGTGTTTGTGGGGCTGTGTGACACTATGTACACGGGGGGGGGTGTCTGTGTGGCACTGTCTACAATAGGGGGCTATGTGGCACTGTCTAGAGTGGGGGCTGTGTGGCACTGTCTATAATGGGGGCAGTGTGGCACTATCTACAGTGTGGTGGGCTGTGTGGCACTATCTACAGTGGGGGCTTTGTGGCACTATCTACAAGAAGGGGGCTGTGTAGCAATATCTACAAGAGGGGGGCTGTGTGGAACTGTCTACCGTGGGGGGGCTATGTGGCACTGTCTACATGGGGGCTGTGTGCCACTGTCTACAGTGGGGGGCGGTGTGGCACTATATAGAGTGGGGGGACTGTATGGCACTATCTACAAGAGGGGGCTGTGTGGCACTATCTACAAGAGGGGGGCTATATGGCACTAACTACAAGATGGGGGGTTGTGTGGCACTATCTACAAGGGGGGCCTCTGTATGGCACTATCTACAAGAGGGGAGGCTGTGTTTCACTATCTACAAGAGGGACTGTGCGTGGCACTATTATTATTGTTGGGCCTAAGGGGGTTACTATTATAGTGTGTGGCACCCAGGGGGGGCATTATTTCCATCTGGGGCAATATAAATGGTGACGTTTTTGTAGAGGGAGGTGCTAGAAAAGTGAGAAGCCAAAGATGTTTGTGTTGCAAATTCTGCAGAGTCGATTCATAGTGGTGGAAGGCATCAGGGCAATCTGGGCTGGATGAAGAGGAAAAGTGAGCAACTCCAACCTGAGAAGACGACACTGGTGAGTCACTGGATTTCACTCTATTGTATTAAAGTTTTCCATCTTAGACATTTATGGCATATCCACAGGAAATGTCAAAAATGTGTAATAGATGCGGGTTCTAGCCTCCTCCTCTTTCTTCACCCACTCTCCTACTCTGGCCTGCCACAGACTGGCTCATACTGCCGGTCCCAGCTCTAGAGTCAAATATTTTAATAACGTTAGGAAGCAGCATCACTGTATTGGTTTATAGACTGAGGAATATTAAAGGCAGTATGAGTCAGTCTGTGGGTGGCCAGAGAAGGAGTGTGGGTAAGAAAGAGGAGGAGGCTATTGTTTACATGGGCCCTCAACCCAAATCATAAGTTACAAGTTGGGCGGGGGTAGGACTATTTCTGTAGACATTTGAAAAGTATCTTATTTTTCGGACTATAAGACGCACCATAATTTCAGTTGAAAGAAAATGAGAAAAAATAATTATGGGGAGAAAGTATTTGCACCTTATTACACTTTTTCTCCTTTTCTGTAGCTTGCTATCTGATAATAATAGGGAGCAGCAATATGTTGTCCTGTAATGGCTGCTTCCTATTGTTATGCAGACAGTCAGGCTAATCAGAAAAGTGTGTAGGGTAGAACAGAGTAAGGTGTTGGTTTTCATTATATTTTAATTGACAGAGAACAGAGCCCTTCTCTGCCTCTGTGTGGTACACTCTGTAGCATCCATGGCCACGGGCCGTCGGGTTCACACCCCTCCCTACGCCTGCAGCCATGAATCATTGAGCGCTGGCTCGCATCTCCTTCCTAGAAGACGCCGCGCTCACTTCCGCGCCGGTACACTGTGTCCCGTAGGGTGCGCGCGCACACCTGTGCTCGGTCTTAAAGGGACGGCGCGCACATGTGAAACAATCATCATCAATTACACATGATTCCTGGACTATAAGAAAGGCCTTGCCCTTCTGATCCTTGCCTGAGCATTGTTAGTGTATCCCAAGTCTGTCTTGCAAATGGTCACTTAGTGTTTTCCCGTTCCAGTTGTTACCCGTGCCCTGTTACCCATATCCTGTATCCCGTGCTGTGTTCTCATTTCTGAGCCTCTTAGTGTTGGAGTCGTGCCCTACTGCACCTGCTGTCGTTTGCCATGTCCAGTGTCGTTTGCCACGTCCAGTGTCTTCTGAAACGTCCAGTGTTTTCTGCCACGTCTAGTACTGTCTGCCACGTCTGGCGCAACCTGCTGCACCTATCTCCATCCGTGCTGACGTCACAGCCACTGTCTGGACTAGTTCAGGTACCCGTGTGTTACGAACTGCTATAGACTTTTGTATAGACTGTGACTTGGCCTGCTGCCTCTCCGCTACGGCCTAGTGGGTCCACATACCCTGTGATTGTGACACACTCCAGGCTCCTCCAACTGTGTTGTCCTGATGACGGGGGCAGGGAAGTGGCTGTGAGCAGCTACTGCAGAGAGACCCATTCTAACATCCCCTCACCACCTCCCCTAGCCATCACACAGCCGGCAGCCATGCAAGAAACAGAAAGAGTTTTAAACTCTCTCAAGACTCCGGAGACACTGCACTGAAATGATTCATCCTTCCTGACCCCATCCTCCATGCTGCCGACACTACAGGCAGTAGAAGCACGGTAGCCGACGGGTCACAGATAGATGGCACATACCATGGGAAGACATTCCAAGCTGCAATAAATTCCTCCTGTGCTCCTCTTTGGCATAAATAGTACAGTGCTGCTGTTGTGGATGAGTTATTCGTCATGGCTGGAGGCGTATTTTTGAAGTACCGCTGAGTCGCTGTGGTGAAGGACCTGAGGCCGGAAGTGACAATACTGTGTGATATCGCAATTGAAGCGGAGATCTTGCTGGGGTGTGAAGAGGAGACCTGCATGGCGCTGATTGTACAGCGTCATACAGTTGTCTTTACACAGCTCAGAGTGAAACTAAAATGTAACCTCCTATTTGGCTGTTAACTCCTTAACGTTCCATGACAAATATATTCGTCATGGAGCAGCATTACTTAATGCTCCATGACGAATATATTTGTCATGGCATCAAACCGTCACGTGTCTTAGTGCATTGTGACAGAGCTGTTATAACAGCTGTCATAGACAGCTGACCATCACCGCTAGCCTCCCTGGAACCAATGAGACCAGCCCTGAGTCGGCGATCACTCTGATTGGTCCGTGAAAAATCACGGACCAATCAGAGCAATGTCGTTCCTGGACAAACTATTAGATAATGATGACCTCGCAGTACCGGCGGGGCATGTTCACCGGGCGCAACTAGGTGGTAGGGAAGGGGGTGGGCGCCGCAAAGCAGCTGATCGCTGCTGGTCCTGTATGTCGGATACCTGCAGCAGCTTAAGGAAGAGCCAGGAGTTCATGGAGCAGCGTTCTGACTGGGGTCTGTGACGGCCAGGGTGTGGACAAGTCCAGTCACTCGTCCTGTCACCTGACCTAACATCAGTGACATGAGGTCAGATGACTCAGGTCAGGTGACTGGATTGGTCCTCTCCCGGGCTGTCATCGACCCTAGTCAGAAGGAACTCCGCCGCTGCCTGCGCCGCATGATCTCCTCGGCTCCTTCGGTAAGTCATGTCAGGCAGAGCAGAGAGTGGTAGCGGTAGGCTACCACTCGCCGCTCTGTTTACAGTGTGGCGCTAAGTACAAGGGGGAGTGTGGCACTATTTAAAAGGGGGGAAATGTGATGCTATTTACAAGGAGGGAGTGTGGCACTATTTACAAGTGGCAGTGGGCTTTGTGTGGCACTATGTACAAAGGGGGCAGTGTGATACTATTTACAAGGGGTGCAGTGTGCCGCTATCTATAAGGGGGAAGCGGGCTGTGTATGGCACTATTTATAAGGGGGGGCTGTGTGGCGCTATTTACAAGGGGGGCTGTGTGTGGTGCTATCTACAAAGGGGGCTGTGTGGTGCTGTTTACAAGGGGGGACTGTGTGGCGCTGTTTAGAAAGGGGGGTAGTGTGGCGCTATTTACAAGGCTGGGGCAGTATGGCGCTATTTATTGCGGGCAGTGTGGTGCTATTTACAAGGGGGAGCAGTGTGGCACTATTTACAAGAGGGCGGTGTGGCGCTGTATACAAGGGGGCTGTGTGGAGCTATCTACAAGGGGGGCTGTGTTTGGCGCTATCTACAACAGGGGGATGTGTGACACTATCTACAAGAGAGGGGCTGTGTGTGGCACTTTCTACAAGGGGGGTGTGTAGCGCTATTGACTAGGCAGATGTTTGTGGCACTATATACAAGGAAGGCTGTGTGTGGTACTATTTACAAGGGGGGATGTGTGTGGCGCTATCTACAAGGGGGGCTGTGTGGCACTATCTACAAGGCGGGCTGTGTGGCGCTATCTACAACAGGGGGGCTGTGTGACGTTAACTACAAGGGGGGCTGTGTGCGGCGTTATCTACAGGGGGCTGTGTGTGGCCTCTTTAATTTATTTTCTTTTAATTTATTTTTGTTAACTATGTTATATAACTGTATCGCTTGTAAAATGTAGAAATGTAGAAATGCTTTTATGCTCGAGTTACATTAAGAAAATTGTGAAAAAAAAAATACACCTCATTCATTGGTAGAGAAAGCAAACATGGCAAGGGGGAAGGAGATTTTGGGAAATAAGTTGGGGGGGGCGCCAATCTGAATATTTGCCCCGGATGCACGAGAACCTAGCTACGCCTCTGCTTGACGGGAGGAACGGCCATACTGGCCCCCCTCCCGGCGCATACAGGAGCTGTGACAACTGCTGTCTAATACACTGCATGTAGTGCAGTGTATTAGAATAGCGATACGGGCCTCCTGCCCTCAAGTGCCCTAGTGGGACAAAAAAAGAAGTAAAAAAGAAGTTGTATAAAAAAATAAATGTTCATAAGTAATAAAAGTCTAAATCCCCCCTTTTCCCTTATCTGTCTTTATTATTAGAAAAATAATAGATAAACTATATATAATTGGTATCGCTGCGTCCGTAACGGCCTAAACTACAAAACTGTTTTGTTATTTATCCTGCCAGGTGAACGCCGTAAAAGAATAATGTGGAATGTCCTTCTTAAGTAGTTTTCCTTTGATTGGGCACACCTGGCATACTAATTATCACAGGTGTCTGAGATTGATTACAATGATCCAAAGAGCCCTAAGACACAATACCATCCATGAGTTTAATTGAAAAACGAATAATTAAATGTTTATGACACTTAAATCCAATAATCCATAATAATTTGGAACACGGTGTATTTGGTCACTTCACCTCACAAAAAATTTAATAAAAAGAGATTAAAAAGTTGCATGTACCCAATAATGGTACGAAACTACAGTTTGTTACGCAAAATACAAGCCCTCACACGGCTTTCTTAATGGAAAAATAAAAAAGTTATGGCAACACAAAAAGTAAATGAGGTTTTATAAAAAGTAATTTATTGTGCAAACGGCGTAAGACATAAAAAAAACTATAAACATATGGTATCACTGTAATTATATCGGCACGCAGAATAAAGTGAATATGTCAGTTATAGTGCACTCTGAACGCTGTAAAAAACAATAGTAAAGACCACATCTCTTAAAAAAATATAATAAAAACTGATCAAAAAGTTGCATGTACCCCATGAAAACTATAATGAATTGATCAAGGGGTCTAGTTTTCAAAATGGTGTCACTTTTAAGGGGTTTCCCCTGTACTCGTACCTCAGAAGCTCGGCAAATGCGACATGGCGCCCAGAATCCAATCCAGCAAAATCTACATGCCAAATAGTGCTCTTGCCTTTCTGAGCTCTGCTGTTTCTCCAACCAGCAGTTTATGACCACATATGGGGTATTGCCGTAATCAGGAAAAATTACTTTTCAAATGTTAGGGAGGTTTTTCTCCTTTATTCCTTGTAAAAATTTATCATTTGTACCTTTTATCTGAAAAATATGTGATTTTCAACTGCACAATTCCACAAAATGCAGCAAACCCCCATGTGGGGGTCTAAATTCTCACTATACCCCTCAATAAATTCCTTGAGAGGTGTTGTTTGCAAAATGGGTCACTTTTGTAGGGGGTTTCCATGGTTTTGGCACCACAAAACGTCTTAAAACCTGACATGGTGCCTAAAATATATTCTAATAAAAAGGAGGCATCAAAATCCACTAGGTGCTCCTTTGCTTCAGTGCTTCAGTCCATTAGCACATGAGGGGATATTTTTAATATTGAGTTGTGTTTCTCTGGTAAAACCTTCTGTATTACAGAAAAAATGGAATAAAAAGGATTTTCTGCATAAAGAAATGAAATTTGTAAATTTCACCTCTACTTTGCTTTAAACTGTGAAACGCCTAAAGGGTTAAAAAACTTTCTTAATGCTGTTTTAAATACTTTGAGGGGTTTAGTTTTTTAAAATGGGGTGTTTTATGGGAGTTTCTAATATGTAGGCCACTCAAAGCCACTTCAAAACTGAATTTGTACCTAAAAAAATAAGGCTTTTGAAATTTACTTCAAAATGTGCTGCTTATGTTCTAAGCCTTGTAGCGTCCTAGAAAAATAAAAGAATGTTCAAAAAATTATACCAACATATAGTAGACATATAGGAAATGTGAACTAGTAACTATTTTGTGTGGAATTACTATCTGTCTTACAAGCATATACATTTAAACATTTAGAAAAATTCAATTTTTTCAACATTTTCTATAAACTTTACTATTTTTCACAAATAAATACTGAATATCGAGCATATTTTACCACTAACATAAAGTCCAATGTGTCACGAGAAAACAATCTCAGAATCGCTTGGATAGGTATAAGCATTCCAGAGTTATTAGCACATTAAGTGACACATGTCAGATTTTAAAAATGGGCTTGGAGCCTTAAGGCCAAAACTAGGCTGCTTCATTAAGGGGTTAAAGCCAAATTAGCATAAGTATAAAAATTAACATAACTTTTAAAATAATAAATGTTTTTGAAACAAATCACACTGTAGTTATCAGCATCTTTGCTCCTTTCAGATTAGTTAGGAGATAGGGAATTAATAAACTTGTGACAGATCCTCTTTAAAGGGGTTGTCCCATAAAACACATGTTAACCCCTATCCACAGGATAGGGGATACATGAGTGATCGCTGGGCTCCAAACACTGGTACCCCCAGCAATAAGGAGAACGGGGGACCTAAAGTCCCCCGAAGTCCTCCATGAGTAGCATGGGACATCCAGAGGTCTGTGGATCCGGCAGCTGCATAGAAATTAATGGACGGCCGGTCGCGCTTGTGCAATTACCATCATGACTTTTCCGGCCAGGAAGGGGTTAAGCTTAGCACAAGGGTGGTATGTTTATGGGGTGAGGACATTTAGTGCATCTGTGTTGTTTGGTTGTTTTCTTTCTGGGGATTTTGATTTGGAATGGATAAGGTGTTTTTGTAACTTAGAGTGGGTCCTTGACAACAGCAGATTTTTGTGGTGATCTTAACCCGTTAGTGACCGGCCCATCGTGTTTCTACGTCGGTCACTAACGGGCCTTATTCCGATGCCATAGACTTTTCACATCGCGGCATCGGAATAAGTTTACAGGGCAGGGAGCTGTCAGATCTCCCTGCTCTCAGCTGCTAGAGGCAGCTGAGGGCTGGGAGCGTCCCTGCTCTGCCGTGTGAGATCGATATTAGTATCGATCTCACACGTTTAACCCCTCAGATGCGGTGCTCAATAGCGAGCACCGCACGTGAGTGGTTTTGGAGAGAGGGAGGGAGCTCCCTCTCTCCCCCACCGATACCCGGCGATACGATCGCTGAGTGTCTGTGTCTCTAATGGCAGCCGGGGGTCTAATAAAGGCCCCCAGGCTGCCTGGAGTGAATGCCTGCTAGATCATGCCGCAGGCATGACCTAGCAGATGCCTGTCCGTGTTAAACGGACAGGCAGTAATACACTGCAATACAAAAGTATTGCAGTGTATTATAAATGCGATCGCAGAATCGCATATTATAGTCCCCTAATGGGACTAGTAATAAAGTGAAAAAAAAGTTTAATAAAGTTAATTAAAAAAAAAATGTGAAAAAAATGAAAAACCCAGCTTTTCCCCTTACAAAATGCTTTACTATTAAAAAAACAAAATAAAGTTAAAAAGTTACACATATTTGGTATTGCCGCGTCCGTAACGACCCCGACTAGAAATCTATTACATTATTTAACCCGCACGGTGAACGCTGTAAAAAAAATAATAAAAAACTATGGAAAAATTGCTGTTTTCTGTGAATACTGACTTTAAAAAAATGTAATAAAAAGTGATCAAAAAGTTGCATCTACTCCAAAATGGTACCAATAAAGACTACAAGTCGTCCTGCAAAAAAAAAGCCCTCATACAACCGCATCGGCGAAAAAATAAAAACGTTACGGCTCTTCAAATATGGAGACACAAAAACAAATAATTTTGAAAAAAAAGCGTTTTTACTGTGTAAAAGTAGTAAAACATACAAAAACTATACAAATTTGGTATCGTTGCAATCGTAACAACCCGCTGAATAAAGTTATTGTGTTATTTATATCACACGGTAAACGGCGTAGATTTAGGACGCAAAAAAGTGTGGCGAAATTTCAGATTTTTTTCTATTCCCCCCCAACAAAAAGTTCATAAAAGTTAATCAATAAATAATATGTACCTAAAAATGGTGCTATTAAAAAATACAACTTGTCCCGCAAAAAACAAGACCTTATACAGCTATGTCGACGCAAAAATAAGAAGGTTATAGCTCTTGGAATGCGACGATTGAAAAACGTAAAAAATAGCTTGGTCATTAAGGTCCAAAATATGCTGGTCATTAAGGGGTTAAAGAGAACCTTTCACCTCCCCATACATGTGCAGCTGAGTGCCGCATGTAATGGGGAGGGCTGCACAAATCCTGGGGCAGAGGCGTAGCAAGGTTCTCCAGCACCCGGGGCAAAGATTCAGTTTGGCGCCCCCCCAACCTCTTTCCCGACATCTCCTTCCCCCTCGCCGTGTTTGTTTTCTCTACCAATCAATGACGTGTCATTTCTTTTCCACATTTATTTTTTTGTAACTCGAGCATAAACACATTTGTACATTTTACAAGCAATATAGTTCTATACACAACACCAGAATCAAGCTCAATACATATATACAGCACCAGCACAAATACAGCTCAATTTAGTGCAACCCCTGCCGTAAAGGTATGTATGGCATAAAACTACAGCTCCCAGCATGGCCCAAACAATGATAAGGATATGCTGAGAGTTGCTGTTTCACAAAAAAGAAATCATATCATAATCATACCACCCATCATCTCGCTGCAGATCATACAGTGACTACAGTAGTGATTAGAGGCAGAATAAACATTTACATTAGGTGACTCACCAGTGACGTCTCAGATTCTAGTTCTTTTTCTCCATCCGGTCAAGTGGTAGCAGATCGACCTAGGAGCAGATGCAGACTGATTAACCACGGGCGTCGACACAGAAGCTGTGTCTGGCAGATCCTTTACAGTATCCCCCCTTTTATGAGGGGCCACTGGACCCTTCCTAGGTGGACCTGGCTTATTAGGGAACCGAAGATGGAACCTCCGAGCAATACCCCAGCGTGAACATCCCGGGCGGGTACTTAAGTCCTCTCCTCAGGCCCGTATCCTCTCCAATGGACCAGGTACTGGAGGGAGCCTTGGACCATCCTGCTTTCCACAATCTTGGCCACCTCGAATTCTACCCCTTCAGGGCTGAGAACAGGGACCAGAGGTTTCCTCGAGGTAACCAAGGACGGGGAGCAGCGTTTCAGGAGGGAGGCATGAAACACGTCGTGTATTTGAAAAGACGGGGGTAACTCCAGCCCGAAGGAGACAGGGTTAAGGACCTCAATTACCTTGTACGGCCCTATATACCGGGGAGCAAATTCTCTGGACGGAACTTTAAGACACACATTTTTTGAAGCCACACCAGATCCCCGACCACAAACAAGGGGTTAGCAGAACGTCTTCTAACCTGCCTGAGTCTTTTGTATGCTCTGGGACGCCTCTAGGTTCTTCTGAACCTGGGCCCAGACTGTGCACAGTTCCCGATGAACTACATCTACCTCAGGATAGTTGGAACCACCAGCTGAAACGGAGAAGAATCGGGGATTAAACCCAAAATGACAGAAAAAGGGGGAGACCCATGACGAGATACTGGCCCGGTTATTAAGAGAAAATTCAGCGAGGGGAATGAAGGAGACCCAATCATATTGACAGTCGGAGATAAAACACCTTAAATATTGTTCTAGAGACTGATTGGTCCTCTCAGTTTGGCCATTAGTTTCAGGATGGAAGGCCGAGGAGTAGGACAGATCAATCTCCAACTTTTTACAGAAAGCTTTCCAAAACAATGAAACAAATTGTACCCCTCTGTCAGAAACAATATTGACAGGAACCCCATGGAGACGCAGGATGGGTTTGACAAACAAGGTAGCTAACGTCTTGGCATTGGGTAGTTTCTTGAGGGGCACAAAGTGGCACATCTTACTGAAGCGGTCTACTACAACCCACACCACCGACTTGCCTTGAGATGGAGGCAAATCGGTGATAAAATCCATGGAGATATGGGCCCAAAGTCTCTGGGGAATGGGCAAAGAACCTAGTAAGCCCGCTGGTCGGGACCTGGGAGTCTTGGACCTAGCACAAATTTCACAAGCGGTGACATAGGCCTTAACGTCTTTAGGCAACCCAGGCCACCAATAGTTTCTAGCAATGAGGTGCTTGGTACCCAGGATGCCTGGGTGGCCAGATAGTGCAGAGTCATGATTTTCCCTGAGTACCCTTAGCCAGAATTTCAGGGGAACAAACAGCTTGTTCTCAGGAAGGTTCCCGGGAGCTGAAACTTTATCAGCTGCAATTTCGGAGACTAAGTCAGAATCAACAGAGGATATGATTATACCTGGGGCAAAACACAAGCAGGATCTTCCTCCGAAGGAGGGCTGGCCATGAAGCTACGTGACAGTGCATCAGATTTAATATTTTTAGACCCAGCCCTATAGATGACCACAAAGTTGAATCTAGTAAAAAAACAACGCCCATCGAGCTTGTCTCGGGTTTAGCCTCCGGGCAGATTCTAGGAAAACCAGATTCTTGTGGTCGGTAAGGACTGTTACCTGGTGCCTAGCCCCCTCCAAGAAGTGGCGCCACTCTTCAAATGCCCATTTAATGGCTAAGAGTTTGCGGTTGCCCACGTCATAGTTACTCTCAGGGTGCGAGAACTTCCTGGAGAAGTAGGCACAGGGACGGAAATGGGTGAGGGACCTGGTACCCTGGGACAAGACAGCACCCACTCCCACCTCGGAGGCGTCAACCTCCACGATGAATGGCTCCATTTGGTTAGGCTGAATCTGCACTGGGGCAGAGATAAAGCACTTCTTAAGGATCTCAAAAGCCTGGACCGCCTCTGGAGGCCAGTGGAAAAGATCAGCACCTTTGCGAGTAAGATCCGTAAGAGGCTTAGCGATGACAGAGAAGTTAGCAATAAATCTCCTGTGATAATTAGCAAACCCCAGGAAGCATTGTAACGCCTTCAGGGAGGCAGGTTGGACCCATTCAGCCACAGCCTGAACCTTGGCAGGGTCCATGCGGAATTCATTAGGAGTGAGGATTTGACCCAAAAATGATATCACCTGCACCCTAAACACACATTTTTCGGATTTAGCAAAGAGTTTGTTTTCCCGAAGGGCCTGGAGCACCTTCCTGACATGCTCAATGTGGGAGGACCAGTCCTTGGAAAACACAAGTATGTCATCAAGGTACGCTACAAGAAATACCCCCAGGTAGTCTCTTAAAACCTAATTTATGAAATTCTGGAGGACCGCGGAAGCATTACACAACCCAAAGGGCATGACGAGGTATTCGAAATGACCTTCGGGCGTGTTAAACGCAGTCTTCCACTGATCCCCTTCTCTGATTCGGATAAGGTTATAAGCCCCCGGAAGATCAAACTTAGAGAACCATTGGGCCCCCTGAACCTGATTGAAGAGATCAGGAATCAAAGGAAGGGGATACTGGTTCCTTACAGTGACCTTATTCAAGTTTCGGTAATTGATGCACAGCCTAAGACCACCATCCTTCTTCCCTACGAAGAAGAAGCCAGCACCTACTGGAGAAGTAGAGGGGAGAATGTAACCCTTGGCCAGGCTTTCCTGGATATATTCTCTCATGGCCTCACGTTCGGAAAAAAAGAGATTAAAAATCCTACCCTTTGGGAGCTTAGCTCCTGGTACCAAATCGATTGTGCAATCATATTCTCTATGAGGAGGTAACACTTCGGAGGCCTTTTTAGAAAATACATCAGCGAAGTCCTGAATAAACTCAGGTAGAGTGTTCACCTCCTCAGGGAGAGAAATAAAATTAACAGAAAAACAGGACGTCTTGCATTCATTACCCCATTTGGTAAGATCCCCAGTATTCCAGTTAAACGTGGGATTATGCATCTGCAACCGGGGAAGGCCTAAAACCAAATCGGACGATAATCCCTGCATCACCAGTACAGAGCACTGCTCCAAATGAATGGAGCCAACAATGAGTTCAAAAACAGGGGTATGCTGCGTAAAATACCCATTAGCAAGTGGAATGGAGACGATACTCACCACCGGGAAAGGTTTGGGCAATTCAATCAATGGCATAGCTAGAGACATAGCAAATTCCACAGACATAATATTAGCAGAAGATCCTGAATCCACGAAGGCACTGCCGGTAGCACATCAAAAAAGAGACCTGAAAGGGAAGCAAGATCTTATTAGGTTTCATATTTACGGGAAATACCTGTGCGCCCAAGCGACCTCCCCGATGGTCACTTAGGCCCGGAAGTTTTCCGGCTGCTTATTCTTACGTCTAGGACAGTCGTTCACTTGATGATTGCAATCCCCACAGTAGCAGCAGAGACCATTCTTCCTGCGGAACTCTCTACGTTGTTGGGGACACACGGAGGCCCCGAGTTGCATTGGTTCATCCAAGATTCCCGTGGAAGAACGAAGCAATGGGAACTCGGGAGCCATCATGGGGGAGCCAGAGGAGAAGGCACAAAAACGTTCAAATCGTCGTTCCCTGAGACGTCGGTCAAGACTTACCGCTAAAGCCATAACCTGATCTAGAGAGTCAGAAGAGGGATAGCTAACTAATAGGTCTTTCAGGGCGTTCGACAGACCCAATCTAAACTCGCACCTCAAGGCAGGGTCATTCCACCGAGAAGCTACGCACCACTTCCTAAAGTCAGAACAGTACTCCTCAACGGGTCTCTTACCCTGACTTAAGGTCACCAGCTGACTCTCGGCAAAGGCAGTCTTGTCAGTCTCGCCATAGATGAGCCCGAGAGCAGAAATAAACAGAGGAAAGTTCAGGGGCATCAGGAGCCAAGGAGAAGGCCCATTATTGGGGGCCGTCCTGGAGCCGGGACATAATTATACCCACTCGCTGGCTCTCAGAACCTGAGGAGTGGGGTCTTAATCGGAAATAGAGCCTACAACTCTCCTGAAAGGAGAAAAAAGTATGTCGGTCCCCTGAGAAACGGTCAGGCAACTTGAGGTGGGGTTCAAGAGGTGAGGTGGAGGGCACTACCTGATTAGTATCATGCTGGTTGCACCTCTGAGCCAGGGCTTGGACCTGTAGGGAGAGACCCTGCATTTGCTGAGCCAGGGTCTCAAGGGGGTCCATCGTGTAGGAGCCAGGGTAGAAAAGGTATATGGGCCTGTGATTATGTAATGTTGGGGTCGGGAGACAGACAGGTAAGCCCTAATCTACCCGCCACTCAGTCCCTGCCTAGTTTCACGTTCCGTCCTAGGCGACGGCGTACAACTGGGCGACGGTCCCTATGCTCAATAAGTGCATGACAGACAAACAGACAAGGGTACACAGAAGCTAAGGGAAATGGGGCAGTTGCCCACGGCAACACCGTGAGCAACAAGAGTAGTGAACGAGCCGAGTCAAACCAGGAGTGTACGAGGTACCAAACGCAGAGCAGGAGAGTGGTCAGTAAAGCCAGGGTCAATTTGAAGCAGAGGTCAATAGTACTAGCAGGAACAGCAGAGCCAGGAAACCAGACAGAATCACAGGCAAAGGAAGAGCAGGAAATGAAGGTATAAATAGACCGAGGGCGGGAGATAGCTCCGTCTGGCCAGGCTGTGATAGGTTCTCCCACTACCAGCCTGAGTGGTAGCAGATCGAGTCACTCTATCAGACCTAGGAGCAGATGCAGACTGATTAACCACGAGCGTCGACACAGAAGCTGTGTCTGGCAGATCCTTTACACCACCCCTGTATATAGCCCCTCTGTAGATATAGCCCAGCCCTGTATATAGTACTCCACGTATAGCCCAACCCTGTATATAGCCCCCTGTAGATATAGACCACCCCTGTATATAGTGCTCCATAGATAGCCCACCCCTGTATATAGCCCCCTGTAGATATAGCCCACCCCAGTATATAGTGCTCAACAGATAGCCCACCCCTGTATGTAGCCCCCCTGTAGATATAGCCCACCCCTGTATATAGCGCTCCACAGATAGCCCACCCCTGTATATAGCCCCCTAGTAGATATAGCCCACCAGTGTTTATAGTGCTCCACAGATAGCCCAACCCTTTATATAGCCCCCCTGTAGATATAGCCCACCCCTGTATATAGTGCTCCACATATAGCCCACCCCTGTATATAGTGCTCCACATATAGTCCACCCCTGTATATAGCCCCCCTGTAGATATAGCCGACCCCTGTATATAGTGCTCCATAGATTGCCCACCCCTGTATATAGCCCCCCTGTAGATATAGCCCACCCCTGTATATAGTCCCCCTGCAGATATAGCCCACCCCTGTATATAGTATCCCACAAATAGCTCCCCCTATAGTGCTCCACAGAAAGCCCACCCATGTATATAGCCCCCCTGTAGATATAGCCCAGCCCTCTCCACATATAGTCCACACTGTATATATTGCTCCACAGATAGCCCACCCCTGTATATAGCCCACCTGTAGATATAGCCCACCCCTGTATATAGTGCTCCATAGATCGCCCACCCCTGTATATAGCCCCCCCTGTAGATATAGACCACCCCTGTATATAGTGCTCCATAGATCGCCCACCCCTGTATATAGCCCCCCTGTAGATATAGCCCATCCCTGTATATGGTGCTCCATAGATAGCCCACCCCAGTATATAGCCCCCCTGCAGATAGACACCCTCCCCCCGTAGATAAAGCCCCCCCATGTAGATAAAGCCCCCCGTAGATAAAGTCCCCCGTAGATAAAGTCCCGCTTGTAGATAAAGGCCCCCCCGTGTAGATAATGCCTCCCCCGTAGATAAAGTCCCCCTTGTAGATAAAGGCCCCCCCATGTAGATAATGCCTCCCCCGTAGATAAAGCCCCCCTGTAGATACAGCCACACACTTTTTTATTGCAATAAAAAAAAAAAACTATTCAAACTCACCTTAATCCCGCTCCCATGCAGGCCGGCAGCAATGGAGACCTGCTCTCTTCTGCGCAGGTGTCTTGGAGGTTGAACGAAGCGTCTATGAAAGGCGCTGATTGGCTGGGCAGGATGACTTTGCCTGTCATTCAGCGCCTTTCAGCGACGGAAGCTTCACTGGTACAAAAGGTACCAGTCGCTTCACTGGTACAAAAAGCGCTGAATAGCCGGGCACGGAACGTACCCGGCAATTCATTGCTTCTAATTGTACCTGTGTCCTATAGACACAGGTACAATTATAGTGCAGGAGGAGGTGGCGCTGGCTCTCCCCTCTAAGTTGCGCCCGGGGCACATGCCCCGCCTGCCCCCCTAGCTCCGCTCCTGTCCTGGGGCACGTTAAAAAATATTCTACCTCCCTCCGTTATTTAAATATCGGTGCAGTTATATTTAAGTAACCCCCTGAACTTTCAACGGGGCGTGTACTGGCAAGGGTTGTGTGACTATGGCTGTGACACTGTCCAATCAGATATGGACAGTGCCACAGCAGGAGCGAGGAGTGAGAGTGTGCACGCTCTCTCACTCTTCAGCTTTGAAGATCAGTCTTATCACACGAACTGGCAAATTGGTGTGTCACTGCTACGGACAGTGTAAGAGCTGTGGAGAGGAGAGAGCGCATGCGCGCTCTCATCTCATCAGCTTTTGTATGAGATCAGTCTTGTACTTTGTCTGTCGAACTATCAAGGGGGCGTGTCACTGCTACAGACAGTTTAAGATCTGGGGAGCACTTACACTGTCCGTAGCAGAGACACGCCCCCTTGCCAGTTCGGCAGACAAAACAAGACTGATGAGCTGACGAGATGAGAGTGCGCTCTCCTCTCTCCAGCTCTTACACTGTCCGTAGCAGGGACACGCCCCCTTGCCAGTTCGGCAGAAGACTAATATTGAAATCGCACACACTCTCTCTCCTCACTCTTGCTGTGGCACTGTCCATATCTGATTGGACAGTGTCACAGCCATAGTAACACAACCTCTTGCCAGTACACGCCCTGTTGACAGTTCAGGGGGTTATTTAAATATAACGGCACCAATATATAAATAACAAAGGGAGGTAGAAAAAAAATGTAAAGTGCCCCAGGGTTTGTGCAGCCCTCCTCATCACATGCTGCATGCAGCTGCACATGTATGGGGAGGTGAAAGTTTCTCTTTAAGAAAATTGGGAGATCCTTTTTACATGGAGGTGTAAAATGATTTATATGGGTTTATCTAAGGGGTGGAGTTATAGATTTGCTTTATTTTGGTTTTAAAATTACCCCTGGTTACGCCACTGTAGCTGGTTGAGGTTTTGCGGCTTGTGGTTTGAAAAGTATTGCTGCACTTTATTATCTGAACTTATATATATAAATTTATATGGAAATGGGGGAACAATCAGTCTGCACCCATACATATAAGTTTATGGGCGACTCATAGGGATCTGCCAAAAATAATCTGTGTAGTTTAAAGGGAACCTGTTACCAGAATTTCACCTATTAAACCAGCAGTTCCTGGTGGAAGTGGGTGAAATATCATTTTTATGTAACCTATAATTATCTTCTAAGTACGCTCTGTACCTTTAGGCCCTGTTCACACTGAGTTTTTTGCAGGCAGAAAAATCTGCCTCAAAATTCCATCTGGGGCATGGCTCTTCGTTTTCCCACAAGCGTTTGATATTGCTTTCGGGAAAAACGCCTCTGCCTTCCATTGAAATCAATGGGAGGCGTTTTCAGCCTTTACTTTGGCGCATTTTCTGACGTGGTTTCCCCATCAAAAAACGTGTAAAAAAAACTCAGTGTGACAAAACTCAAAACACCAAATGGGTATGTACAGTATATGAGGCAAAATATACGTCATGAAATAGCTGTATCGGTAAACAAAATATATTTATTTAAATTTAATACACCACAAAACTGATAAAAACATTTAAAATCAGCATAGAAATGCTATACAAGAATCACTGGGAGTGGGGGCCACCCTGATAAGTGGCAAACAATAGAAACCCCCACTCACTCACCTATGTGAAACATATAGCAAAATGTTGCATCAGATACCATATCCTGGTCCTGAACCATGAGGGGAAAAGGAGATTGTAAGCCCCACACGTGTCGCCACAATGTGGCTTCCTCAGGGGTTAATTTGCATGTGAGAGTGTGGTCATGTTATATAGAGTAATTAATGAGTAGCAATTATAAGTGCAATAATATGCACCCTAGGGCGCACTTACCCCTCTCCATGCTCCAATGGACAAGCGGTGTGGCGCTAATCAGCGTCCGCTCGTGTGCAGTGCACACGCGCCAACACCGGAACCATGTGCACCTGATGGCGGCCTCGGCGCATGCACAGTACACCCGGCGGAAGTGCGCTGCGCCGTGGAAGAAAGACGGCGTGTTGCCACATAGACTGCGCACGCGTCGGGACCGTCACCATGACAACATGATACGGCTACCCGCGCACGCGCAGAACATGTCCGGTGGGAGGGAGAATGAGGAATAAAGGGAAGGGATCTGGCACTTAGCGTTCGGTTCAGCAGAAATGAAAAGAAGTCACTAGAGAAATTTCATGTTATGAGGATAAGTTAGAATAGCCTAAACATTTGTTTACACATATCTGCAATGTGAGAAGGTAATGCCCGGACATATGCCTGAAAGTATTGTTTATATATATATATATATATATATATATATATATTTATATATATATATATATGTGCTACGGATATGTCTCAAAAAAGAGACAGTGAAAACTCATACTAGCAAGTATGCATATGCAAATGTCCAGGCATAACCACCCACAGTGCGTGGTATTTTGAGTCAAATTTAATTGGGACACTCTAGTAAACGCCAATTACTATCCGAACAATCTTAAGTTAATCAGTGTAATTTAATGAAAGATGTGTTATAAGGTATCAATTACAGAGAATATATATATATATATATATATATATATATATATATATATGTATGCAAAAAAATAAATAAATAAACTAAAAATTCTCTTGACGACTGCTATCCAATACAAATTTCTTTGGAATATATAAACATAACCAAAGGAATTATTAACCTCGATTAAAATCAGTAAATGCCGTATACTGTTTTGCCCATCTCAAATGTAGAAAGGGCTATATAATTGAACAGTCATGAGACAGTGAATAGAAGGAACAATTAATTATAATTTATGCGGAATAATATGCGCAAAAATATATTAAAAAATAGGTGGAATTATCATCACATTGCTGTGGTTTTCTTGTTCTTTTTTCTTTATCAAAAAGTTTCTGTGTCGTCTGTTACCCACGGATCCCACTCATTTCAGGCAGAACAGGAAGTCGAATCAATCAAGTATGTAAGTATCACCTAAGAGGAAGACCATTTTTAGTATTTCTGAAAGAATTATATGTGAGAAACAAAGAATTATTTGCTAGAAGCATTTTGTAAAATAGTTGATTCACTGAAAATTGATAATAAATGTCGTTCCAATATTGTTAAGTATGGTTCACCGACCTGAAAGAACGATTAAAAAGTATAGTTTATTAATTGTATTTATAAAATTGTGGCTCAACCAGCCACTGATACCAGACCAGGCATAAGCAAGCGATTTGCGACAGGAGAAAATGGTTCAGAGTGAATGATGTCTCTCACACCTAAATACCAACTCTCCTGCTTATAGTATAAATTCCGCTATATCCTTGCCATAAATCACTATCTATATAGATCCTACGCGTTTCCTCATCACACTTAAGGTGATGTTTCCTCAGGGATTCATAGATATAAATTGTTTAGTTGTAGTTAAATTCTAAAGTATTTCAATAGTTGCAATGTTACAGCACTGGATAGCACTGTTTGTGTGCTGATTGTTAGTCTCCAGACGCATGCACGGCTCTGATACACTGGCCGAAGAGACCCATGGTTTAAAAGACTGAGAGCCCGCCCTCAAAAGGTCGTCCCCGGGGCAAACCACCAATCCGCGTCATGCACGACAACCTGTGATGTGCCGGAGGCGGCGCCCCGCAGACCTAGCAACCAGTGAGGGTTCCTGAATAACGAACGCGTCCATAGTAACTAGGGGACGCTAAACGCGGCTCCTGAACTGTCAGTCGACAGCAATACACATATGGATATAGTTAATGTAGCACACGGCAGTGTAAAAGAACAAGGCCATGTAGGTACATGGGGAGAAGTAAGTCATCATGAGAGCCGTCTTGGTCAGAGACTATACTCCCGGACATGACACAGTTAGTGTCCTTTTATCCCAAACGTCAGCCAGGGATCACAGATAAAAACAGACAGCGTCCAAAGCATTGCCGAAAAAGTATGTTAGATAAAAGGTATGGGGGATGCGATCCACAATATTAATCATCCCGTCCCAGTTTTCCCTTCAGAAGGTCGCACGCACAGGCACAGCTCGCGCCCACTGACCGGTGATCCACAGAAAACATCAACTGCTGACCTACTTAAGGGGATATCAATACCAGATGTAGGAGTATACAGGGTCAGAGAAGGTACAACAAAAACCGGGAGAACTAGAACGCGGAAAAACACGGTCAAAAAACGCATGGTGTGCATGGAGGACAAGGGCCGATTAATCAAAAATACCCAAGAGTGGCATATATTCGCATGGTATATATGGAAGACTCCCTAAATGTCACAGCAAGCCATAGGGTCACATTATGTGACTAAAGGAAACAAGAATAAGAGATTTGTTCGTTAATGCCATGAGGCTTAATTGTCTGCATTCTAAATATCCATTCTGCCTCTTTTTGTAGTATTTTCTTATCCAGGTCCCCACCTCTCAGGAGGGGTCTCACATGTTCTATTCCCTGGAAAACAAGAGCAGTAGCATCCACATCATGGCAGGACCACACGTGTCTTGATACCGGGGTGTCCACTTTCCTTCTGACATCCCCAATGTGGTCACGAATCCTTCTCCTAAATTCCCTTTTGGTCTTACCCACATATTGTAGGCCACACTTACAGGTAATCAGGTAAACAATGCCCTTTGTTTTGCAGTTTATGAATGACCTGTTGTCAAAGGTTTTACCAGTTTGGGTGCTCGTTAAGTTCTTGCTACATAATATGGACACACATGCTTTGCATGTTCCACATCTGTATGTCCCTTTGGTACTGTTAACCAGCCAGGTACTACACGGTGTCACCGGTTGTAAATGGCTATGGACCAGTCGGTCCCTGAGATTACGTCCCCTTCTATAGGTAATGAGCGGGGCGTCCCCAACCAGGGCCCCCACATCCGGATCTGCCTTAAGAATGCCCCAAAAGCGTTTGAGCACTTCCCTGACCTCTCTGTTGGCCGAGTCAAAAGTACCAATGACCCTAATTTGTTCTTCATTCGTTTCCTTCGGTTTGGGGTTAAGCAGGTCATCTCTATTGCACCCGAGTGCATTCTGATATGCCCCTCTCAACACATCCCTGGGGTATCCCCTATGTCTAAATCTGTTCTCAAGGTCACGTGCGGATACCCTAAAATCCGTAATGGTAGAGCAATTCCTCCGTGCCCTGAGATATTGGCCCTTTGGTATCCCTCTCTTCAGGTTAAATGGGTGCCAGCTTTCCCACCGTAGTAGGCTATTGGTCGCCGTCTCCTTGCGATACATATTGGTCTCCAAAAACCATTTGTCGGTATTGATGTCACTCGTCAGGAATCCTGCCATCCCCACTAAATGATACAGCCACAATTTTATAAATACAATTAATAAACTATACTTTTTAATCGTTCTTTCAGGCGGTGAACCATACTTAACAATATTGGAACGACATTTATTATCAATTTTCAGTGAATCAACTATTTAACTGTATCATTTAGTGGGGATGGCAGGATTCCTGACGAGTGACATCAATACCGACAAATGGTTTACAGACGCTAGGGAGGTTTTCTCAGATAAAGAACTGATTACGCAGTCTCAAAATCTAAGCATCACTGCCTCTTTTCGACAACTAACTAAAGTATATAAAGACCACATTAGATCCTGGTGGGAAATCCAAACTCTAGAAACGTACATCAAAAACAAAATTGTTCCAAGGGGCCTGAGAATTTCCCTTATCCCTGCAGTGAGGGTTCGCTCCCCTGAGCTTTTAAAAAAGTGGGAGAAAGAATCGATCGAATCCTCATTGAGGTTTATGGGAATTTTGTTAGAGGAAGAGCATATCAGCCTGGCACGTAGTAGTCAAGAACTAAAAGAGTATATTACTGCAGTTAAAAAATTTAACAACAACTCAGAATACGAAAGAAAGGAGGCTGTTCTACAACAAACAGTTGAGAAGTTCACGTGTCACATTAAAGAAAGGAAACATTTCCAATTTGTACGTGACACTGTGGACTTCAAAGAAGGAAGCATCTTTGATTATAGTGCCAGGACTGGTCTTTCTCATGAGCCTGATACCGATCCTTCCTCATCAGAACAGGAACAATCGGACTCAGAGTTTGGTACAAAATCCACCCAGAAGAGGTCAGGGAGGGAACAAAACTGGTAGATACCAGACCCGTCAAAACTTTAGAGGCAGAGGTAGAGGAAAGAGTCAGCGTCGTGGTGGTTTTTTAGCCAAGAACCACCCGATCTCAGACTACCTTTTGCGAGACAGAAGGGAGTTATAGGCACTTCATTAGGGAACAGTGATAGTCTCCAGATAGTTAACCTCTCCACACGTAATCTCACAGGAGAGGAGGTGGAGGTGCTTAGTAAGGGTCTCTCATTTGTCCCGACCAATAAATGTAATCTTTTTACGTGGGTTAAGGATCTCAACCTCTTTGCCAGAAAACTTAAGTGGAAAAAGTTTTTCAAGATGCATAACAAAGGGCAATGCCTTGAATTGGGAATCATGGAAGAAGATCTCCCACATTTTAGACTGCTGGAGGATCTATGGGAGGAGGGTCACAGGGAGGAGGGCAAGGGCCCATTTACGGAGCTAAGGGTCCCGTCAACCAAATATGCACCCCTTAGTGACAACACCCCCATTGATGTTTTTTTGTTAAGGTAGTGGAGGACCAACTTAAATTGATCAATCAAAAGGAGCATGGTTCTAACTTTTCCACTAGAGAGATGGCAGCTCTGTTATCTCTAGAGAGGGATGACAATATCATTATAAAACCCTCTGATAAAAGGGGGAATATAGTGGTGATGAATCGATCACAATACAGCAGGATGTGTCACGACATTCTGGATGATCGTAACTGCTATGGGGTCCTTACCAGTAACCCGATGACCACCTTCAAAGAGAAACTAAAGAATATCCTTGGTCCTGCTAAATCGGATAACCTTATAAATGATAGGGAAATGAACTTCATTTTAAAGGAGTACCCGCAAACGGCAACGTTTTATAACACCTAGGGTGCACAAGGGGGTGAACCCGTTGAAGGGTCGCCCCATTGTATCTGGGATTGACAGCCTCACACAAAATGCTAGCCTGTACCTTGATCAGGTTCTTAGGCCGTTCGTTGTGTCCCTGCCATCCTATGTGAGGGACACAATGGATGTGCTGAGAAGACTTGAGGGCATACGCTGCGATGGTGAGACTCTATTGGCATCTTTAGATGTTGAGTCCCTATATAGCTCCATTCCACATAGTCAGGGGTGTAGAGCTATTGAACACTTCCTGAGGGATAAAGGGATACAATACCAGGCCCACAATAAATTTGTGATTGAACTACTAAGGTTTGTCCTAGAACACAACTTCTTTTTATTGGATCAGAAGATCTACCATCAACTCAGAGGAGTGGCCATGGGTAGTCCATGTGCACCCACCTTTGCCAACCTATATCTGGGTTGGTGGGAAAAAGAGGTTGTGTTCAGTGATTTGATGGACAAATGGTCATCATCTATCTTGCTCTGGCTGAGATTCATAGATGATGTCCTGATCCTGTGGACAGGGACCAGGGAGGAATTTAAGGAATTTGTGGAGATCTTGAATGCCAATGAATTAGGTCTCTTTTTTACATCTGAAATTCAAGACACTAGTATCACCTACCTGGACATTACGATCTCTAAGACGGACACAGGGATTTTGGAGACCAATAAGTATCGCAAGGAGACGGCGACCAATAGCCTACTGGCACCCATTTAACCTGAAGAGAGGGATACCGAAGGGCCAATATCTCAGGGCACGGAGGAATTGCTCTACCATTACGGATTTTAGGGTATCCGCACGTGACCTTGAGAACAGATTTAGACATAGGGGATACCCCAGGGATGTGTTGAGAGGGGCATATCAGAATGCACTCGGGTGCAATAGAGATGACCTGCTTAACCCCAAACCGAAGGAAACGAATGAAGAACAAATTAGGGTCATTGATACTTTTGACTCGGCTAACAGAGAGGTCAGGGAAGTGCTCAAACGCTTTTGGGGCATTCTTAAGGCAGATCCGGATGTGGGGGCCCTGGTTGGGGACGCCCCACTCATTACCTATAGAAGGGGAAGTAATCTCAGGGACCGACTGGTCCATAGCCATTTACAACCGGTGACACCATGTAGTACCTGGCTGGTTAACAGTACCAAAGGGACATACAGATGTGGAACATGCAAAGCGTGTGTGTCCATATTATGTAGCAAGAACTTCACGAGCACCCAAACTGGTAAAACCTTTGACAACAGGTCATTCATAAACTGCAAAACAAAGGGCATTGTTTACCTGATTACCTGTAAGTTTGGCCTACAATATGTGGGTAAGACCAAAAGGGAATTTAGGAGAAGGATTCGTGACCACATTGGGGATGTCAGAAGGAAAGTGGACACCCCGGTATCAAGACATGTGTGGTCCTGCCATGATGGGGATGCTACTGCTCTTGTTTTCCAGGGAATAGAACATGTGAGACCCCTCCTGAGAGGTGGGGACCTGGATAAGAAAATACTACAAAAAGAGGCAGAATGGATATTTAGAATGCAGACAATTAACCCTCATGGCATTAACAAACAAATCTCTTATTCTTGTTTCCTTTAGTCACATGATGTGACTGAGTGTACCATGTGACTGTGACGTCTAAACAAACCATGCCCGTAACCAGGAAGTGCCGGCATCACGGCACATACAAACTTTGTATTAGCGCGCTGCGTGGCAATGGGGGCCCTGCGGCCGCTGCGACCCCTATAGCTACGCCACTGGATACCGGATATATGATGTGCTGTATAGTTTGTGCAAAAAATTTGCAAAAGTAAAAAAAAGGAAGAGACCTAAATGAATCGTGTTGAACATATAGATCATGGGTGAAAGTGAAAAACACTTTTGTGATTTATGTAGTGTTGACATGTACAAGTGTTAAGTAAGTGTGAAATGATAAATGAATATATAATGTGCATAATACATTTTGTTTTATGTTTTGTAAAATCTGGCATACAATAGTTCTTCATTCATGCCCCTAGGGGACATGCATCTAACATTATAGATCCACCTGGATTCATGTTGTAAAAGTTTGGGAACTATGTTGCCCCCTCTGATATTAGCCTGTATATCTTCCAAGCCAATTACCGGTAGACTGGAGGTCTTACCTTTGTGTGCCTGCAAAAAATGTGAAGACACCGAAGTCAAGATATTATTTTGTTTGACATCTCTATCCGCCAGCGTGATGGTTGATATGTGTTGTATTCTTTTACGCAATTCCTGGCTTGTTTGACCTATGTAAACCTTGGGACAGGAGCAATTAAGTGCATACATAACATTTTTAGTTTGATAATTGATGTATGACTTGAGTTGGTATTGTTTTTTGTCAATTGGGTCTATGAATGTATCCATAGAATTGACAAATTGACAAATATTGCAATCACCACATGCATATGAGCCTTTGAACTTGACTCCTCTACCCAGGTGTGCCGTTGGTCTGGAAAAATTACTTCATGTTACACGGTCCCTCAGGTTACGAGCCCTTCTAGCTTTTAAAAGGGGTCTCTCAGTAATATGTGGAATATTTTGGGTTCACATAGTAAGATGTTCCAATTTCTATTCAAGACCTTGGTTATATCCTTCCATTGGCTGTTGTGGTTGCCGTGATGATCCTGAGCTTGTTATCTTGGACCCGATGTTTAGGTGTAAATGTCTGGGCTCTGTCGCTGTTTGATGCTTTTTGGAATGCCTTGGAGATGACCTTTTGAGGATATTCTTTCTGTTTAAATCTATCACTTAGGTCTTTCGCGTGAAACTTAAAGTCCTGTTCCTCACTACAGTTTCTCCTAATTCTTAGGTATTGTCCTGTTGGTATGCCGTTCTTTAGATGCAGTGGGTGAAAATTTTGGTAATGCAATAGATTGTTGGTGGATGTCTCTTTACGATACAGGGTGGTCTAAACTTGTGGTTCACGTCCTATGATTTTTAAGTCAAGGAACTCAACCATCTCTTTTGAAATTTTTGCTGTTAAATGTATGTTCCATGGATTTTTATTAAGTTCGTCAATGTAGAGCTTACATTCATCTTCTGTACCTGTCCAAAAAATGAGAATGTCATCTCTGTATCTTTGCCATCTATGTATCTCAGTGTGAACTGCTCCTTAGTATTCAATTTTTTTGTGTTCCTGTGCCATATGCTAATGAGCATAAAATAATCATATCATCTTTCGAAAAGATTCATATCTACATTCCTCAAGCTTTTCTGAGTTTACTCTGCCGCCTTACTTTTGACTGACACCTCCTCATCTCCCCCCAGCACGTACAAAATCTTGTGGTTGCGCATCAATGTCGTGTTCTGGTGTATGCGCAGAACAGGATACCATAGCGGCGCATACGCAGTAACTAGATTTAAGGCCAAGATGAAGCAGGGAAGGGTATCGGACCATACATGACGGGCGCATGCACGCTAATCTCATACGGGATATTGCCATTCAGGGCGGGCCAGATTTCGGAGGTGTGCGGGCATAAGAAAAGGAACGGACAAGATTGTTGGATTATTACCATAAAAGGCAAGAAATGTTTACGGTCAGAGGAGTAGTTTAGGATAGGGGATAGCGGGAATAAACTTTTGACAGCAGCGGCTAGCGAGGAGTGAGTAGTTCAATAGGTGAAATGCTGGTGACAGGTTCCCTTTAAGTTAGTAGTTGAAGCAGGGAAATAGAGGGTAGGAGGAAACCTCCAGCTCACCAGCTCCACGTTCTTGTGTTCGGATTTCGCCCGGATCTCCGCGACGGCACACGGTAGTCAATGTAGACAAAAGAAAGAGACGATCCAGCGATAGATAGTAAATGTAGGAAAACACAATTTCCACTTTATTAGAATATAAGCAAGAAAGTATAACGAACACCAGGAGAGTGACAAGGTGGTTTAAGATGGCAAATGGATATAAGCCTAAGCGTTTCGAGCACTGGCTGTGCTCTTATTCATGGCTAGTTCAAGTGCACTACGCTCGAAACGCGTAGGCTTATATCCATTTGCCATCTTAAACCACCTTGTCACTCTCCTGGTGTTCGTTATACTTTCTTGCTTATATTCGAATAAAGTGGAAACCGTGTTTTCCCACATTTACTATCTATCGCTGGATCGTCTCTTTCTTTTGTCTACATTCCCTTTAAGTTAGTCAAACATTGTATGACAGTTACTAGGGAGGTGGTCCCCACCCACCTTAATCCAACCCTGCTTGTGGCCATAATTTATATTGGTCTACACATATAACTAAATACTGCATACAGTATACGTTATGTTGGCTTATAAATCTCGATTTCTACAAATTTCTTCTTTTTATTATTATTATCATCTGATAATTATGTCTTCAAGTAAAATCTATTAATTATTCAAACAATCAATCAAAATACAATTCAGCAAAGCTTAATATTGGGCTGTCATGTTCTTATAATTCTAGCTTATTGCTCCTGGAAGACAGTTCCAGTACTATGCATAACTTCACACCTCATCATTGAGTTAATGTTTCTTCCATGGGTGATGATGATTTCATCTCTAATTGCTTGTTTTCAATATTATAGTCCTGTTGCTATTTCTATTGCATGACGTACAGTTGCTATATGTTCTCCCTTTTTCAATAATGCAATTGTAATCACAGTGTGGATTGAACGCCTTACTATCTGCTTGTAGTAATACTTGGCACACGGCAATGATGTGGAAAGTTATTGAACTTACATTGTGCTCATATATTGTATAGCTGACATTTCTTCTAAGCAAATCTGTCAGTCTATTTGTAGTACCCTATTTTCTAGCAGGAAAAAGGCTTTAGAAACATACTTCATGATAAAATGGATTTCAGAAACAAATAAATAGGCAGAAATGTGAAAATATTTTAGAATAATGTCTTACAAATGTATTAAAAAAAAAAAAAAAAGCACCATAATTGTTTCTGACTATTTGTGTTCAGTTTGCATTTTAATTAGAAGATTTCTTTGACTGCAAAGAAACGACAAACAAATAACTCGGCTACGATGATAATGAAAATTAATTTCTCACATCTATGAAATACAGTATTGGTTTAGCATTATTGTAGAGCAGCAGAAGAGTGACATTCATTAATTGCATTTCCATATCTTTAATATTTATCAATTCATTTGGAACAGGCTTCTGCAAGACGAAAAGCTCTGGGCCTGATATATTAATGTAATAACTGTCATAAATAGACGCCGAACACTATTGCAGGTGGTGTGTACCATATTTATAAAAAAGCTGAAACTTTTTTTGTCTTTTGATTAGTGAAAACGTATGCACTTTGGCAGTAGTTTATCCTATAGAAATATAATAATAAACGAATAGTGCCGACAAGAAAAATACATCAATAACCCCTTAAGGACGCAGCCTAGTTTGGGCCTTAAGGAGGCAGCATTTATTTCAGTTTTTTCATCTCAGCATTCCTTTTTATGAGAGGGTTAAATTCATATTTGTGCCTCCCTTAATAATCCTACACTAACTCCCCAGATTCTTTCTTACCCTTTAGCTCTTTCTTACCTTTTTAGAACCTTTTCTCCACTAGATGTCAGCACTCACAACCCAAATTCACCGAGACCCCTTACCATCCTCAATGTTAGCCCTTTATTAGTCTTCTACTTACTCCACTCTCTTATAATTGCATAGACCCCGCATAAAATATAGACATGTGGGATATATATGCCATTTGTATTGTCTGTGCTTTGGTAGGTTGTATGGTAGTTGCACCATAACTTTTTGTAGTTACAAATATATTTCTAAATTTATGTTGTCAAAGATTGTAATTTTTCTTTTATTTCATTTTCTTAATTTGGTCAAGACAATACACTACAAACACTGTTTAAAATACAAAGCCAAATACTTCTAATGCGTCAAAAAAGAGACATCCCATCTATCAATAAGGATCCCTACCAAAAACTGTGTATTGGACCCAGATTACAGCAGCATAGATTAAAAAAAACTTTGTTTTTAATTTAGTAGAGGGTGTAGCTTAGGCTGGGTTCACACGACCTATTTTCAGGCGTAAACAAGGCGTATTATGCCTCGATTTACGCCTGAAAATAGGGCTACAATATGTCGGCAAACATCTGCCCGTTCATTTGAATGGGTTTGCCGACGTACTGTGCAGACGACCTGTAATTTACGCGTCGTCGTTTGACAGCTGTCAAACGACGACGCGTAAATTGACTGCCTCGGCAAAGAAGTGCAGGACACTTCTTTGCAACGTAATTTGAGCCGTTCTTCATTGAAGTCAATGAAGAGCAGCTCAAGATTTACGAGCGTCACAGACGCCTCGCATAATGCAAGGAGGAGCTTTTACGTCTGAAACGAGGCAGCTGTTTTCTCCTGAAAACAGTCTGTCTTTTCAGACGTAAAAGCCTCTCATCGTGTGCACATACCCTTATATTTATAGGTGCGTATGTATTGACACACACACAGTTCCAAAAATCAATTGAAAATGCTTATTTTTTCTAATTTTCCTCTAGTTTAATCCCTAATTTCTCATAAAAAGTTATGAGAATAACAATAGTAATACAAATAACTAATTGGTTGAACAGTATAACCTTTGAAATAGTCAAACCCATGACTTTTAAAGTTTATTACTATTTGGTTTCCCCTTTGCTTTACATGTACATGATAATGGATCATTTGATAAGAATAGAGTATTTAGAGTGTTTGCAGCTAGTTATGCAGTAATTCTGGTCGGTTGCATTATTGCCAGCATACAGTGGCTACATGCTGGCAAATATTTATTTGAATGTCTGACAATAAAGACACATAATGAGTTTGCATTGGATTGGTTGGAGATTGCCTTGGTTTATTTTTTGCTTTAGTTCAAGTGGACTTTGACAGACCTATCAGCATGAAACTTTTTCAAAAGTGCCGAAAACTATTACTATAACAACTAAACTTATGGATAGATATGTTTTTGCATTCCGCTATTTTTTATATATTTTTTGCTATTTGTAAAAAAAAATCTTGCTTTATAGCTTAGTATTTTTTATGTACAAACTTGTCGAAACATGGTTAGAGATATTTATTATTGGGCATTTATGCATATTCTGCATTTTTAAATTGCTTAGTCTCACAACCTTTATAAAGGAAACCATGACTCTGGATCTGTAGTACGATGTATAAAAACAATGACTGACAGATCTCACTGATCTACAATAGGGTCTATTGGGATTCTGTTGAGGTTTCTGTAGTTTGAAAAATAGTGCTGCATACTCTGCTATTCTTGCCATCAAGAATTACAAAAATCCCAATGAAATGACTAGCAGAGGCCCCTGAAAGATAATGTGAACCTAGCCTAATTTATTTCTGTGGTCCTGCCCTAGCAAGAAATGCCTTTTAATATATATTTTAAATCAATGTGTTATGCTAGAAGGAAACGTATAAATATATAAATTTAAATTAATTTTTTTTAAAGTTATGAACTATAACTGTAGCAAGATTAACCTAACTAAATAGAGATTGGTTTTATCACCAATAAAAATTATACAGTGTATAAACTCTAAAGTTGTGGGACATACAGGAAGCTATAGATTCAAAGCATGGATTAAGACAGTTAAAATGGATTGAGTTAATTTAAAAGAAGAAATTATATTTGTACATATACTTAGCAAATTTCTCATTAAACTCGGAAACTAATCTTAATGCAAGTTAAGGCTCAAAAAGGTTTCTTTTCCTCCTGGGAGGTTAATTGGCCACTGTTTAGTTTAGATTATAATTGTCTTCTTCGGAACCAAAACAGGAATTAGATAAGGTTTAACTCACTAGATGTGTGCCTTGTTCTAACATCATGTTACCTCAAATTATGTTATCATGTGACTGCAAAAATATAATAATTCATACATTACAGTATATACAGTAGTTTGAAAACCCAAAAATAAAATTATCATTATTTTATATTATCAGCAACAATAATTCCATAAAATACTTTTATTATTGGATTCACAGTAGTGATCTAAGTATAGAACTTGGCTTTGTTAAATAAAATTCTCTGATTTTGCCCTGTGATGTTTTCATCAGACAAACTATTATAAGCTATTAGATAAAAAAAAAAATTGAAAACAAGTAAATAACTTTACTGCATTCATAGAAAGGAGATTCTGTGCCTTTCTGGGAGAATTTCAATTATATGCTTAACCCCTTAGTGACCAGCCTATTTTAGGCCCTAATGACCAAGCTATTTTATTAGTTTTTCTATAGTCGCATTCAATGAGCTATAACTTTTTTATTTTTCCATTGACATAGCTGTATGAGGACTTGTTTTTGTGGGATAGTTGTACGTTTTCATGGTGCCATTTTAGGGTACATATAATTTTTTTATTAACTTTCATGAACTTTTTTTGGGGGGGGATTAGAAAAAAAACCTGAAATTCCACCATTGTTCTGTGCGATTTAAATTGACGCCATTCACTGTGCGGCGTAAATAACACATTACCTTTATTCTATGGGTTGGTATGATTACGGTGATACCACATATGTAGAGGTTTTTTATGTTTTACGACTTCTGCACAATAAAAACCCTTTTGAACTAAAATGATTTGTTTTTGCATCATCGCTTTCCAAGAGCCGTCATTTTTTTATTTTTTCGTCAATGTAGTGATTTTTTGGGCTTGATTTTTGCAGGATGAGATGCAGTGTTGATTGGTACTGTTTTGGGGTACATGGGACTTATTGATTCATTTTTATTATGACTTTTTTGGGGGGCAATTGAAAAAAAAAAGCTATTTCGCCGTTTTTTTTACGGTGTTCACCTTGCGGTTTAAATTAAATATTAACTTTATTGAGTCATTACGGTCACGGTGATACCATATATGTGTACTTTTATTTATTTTTTTACACTTTTACTAAATAAAACCACTTTGTATGCACAAAAATGGTTTTATTTATTTTTTTTACTGTCATTTTTATTAATAATCTTTATTTTACATTTATTACTTATTTTATTAATCCCACTAGGTGACTTTACTATGTGATCTTCCGATCGCTGCTATAATGCTTTGGTATACTTAGTATACCAAAGCATTATTGCCTGTCAGTTTAAATCTGACAGGCAATTTATTAGGACGTGCCTCTGGCGCGTCCTAATAGGCATATGCCCATGGAAGACCTGGGAGCCTTTATCAGGCCCCCGGCTGCCATGACACCCCATCAGAGACCCGCAATTGCATTTGCGGGCTGCTGATATGTGACAGAGGGAGCTCTCTCCCTCTGTAAACACGTTAAATGCCACGGTCGCTATTGACGGCAGCATTTAATGGATTAAACAGCCGCGATCGAAGTAAACTTTGATCGCGGGCGTTGGAACAGGAGTCCGGCTGTCATCAGACAGCAGAGCCCCCGGCTCCAGCTTGCACGGGACAACCATGCAGGACTTAGACTGGTCCACCGTGAAAACTATCTATCTGGCACTATTGTTATCAGGGACACTATATGTCTGGCAGTATTATTTTGGGTCACTATCTATGTGGTAGTATTATTTTTTTCTGCTGTATAATATTTTGGGGCACTGTACAACACAGAAAGTACAGTGATGAGGACAAATGGGAAAACACTAGGCACAGCATTGGGGGTAGCAGCAGGATGGGGTGTTTGTGTAAACAGTGGGGAATAGCTGGGGACCCTCCCCAGAGGAAAAGCAAAAAGCAACTCTGCATAGACGAGTCGTGGTTGGAAGAAGTCTTCTACGTGCTCTGGGCTGAATAAAGTAGAAAAGGGGAGTGAATGACTCCAATCAGAGAAGATAACATTTATGAATAGAACAGCTGTGTTTGAAGAAATGCACTCCTTTACTCAAAAAATAAGCAGAAAAAACAAATATTTTATTGTATTACAGAAGAAACAGAACTAATTGAACCCCTTCCCGACATCTGCCGCATATATAAATGCTGCAGTCGATATTGCCTAACACGTTGGTTGTCTTTGCAGCCTGGGGACCTATTGAAGGATCCTAGGTCTGCCATCTTTCTGCTTCTATTAAGCACTGCCTAAAAAAGGGCTAATAGGAGCATGTCAGAATCACAATATACTGACGATAACTGCTGGTTCAAGTTAAAAAATGTGTTGAAAACAGATAAATAAAGTTTTTTTTAATATTTAATAAATATATATTAAAAGTTCAAGTTGATGGAACGAGGGGATGGTGAATTTCAGGCCTAGGAGTAAATGAGGTACTGGGTGTACAAAGGCCTGGAAGTTTGTATAGAGCTTCCCAAAGGCAATTAGACAGGAGTCAGGCTGTTCATACCCCACAGATATCAGTGTGGGGAGGAGGTTAGTACCCCACCACAACGGAGCCATGGTTCGGTCGCTAGATTAAATTTAGGTCCCAGATTTAGGCACCAAAACGTCTGTACCCCTCTATATGGAGAATGTGCTTCAAACTTCAGAGGGAGCTCAGTCGATCACAATGAGACATCCCAACTGCAGTATTGGGCCAGCTACCAGAAATAGAGAGCATGGCTTGGGTGCAGGGTAGGCAGAGGCCTAACATGGAACAGGCCCCTTAGGTATAAGAGCTTGAATCCTGGCAATACACCCTTCTCTGTGTTCAGATGGGTCTGTAAGTTAGGTTGGTGGTGTAGAATAATAGTTTAGGGCAAGGATGCCCCAGATTTCTGCGTGGATAGGTCACCGGGAGCAGATCTCTTAGGGCACACGTCTATCTTGCTCAGTGTGCAGACTACGCCCCCCTCCAACAATAACTGCATTATTGGGCTAATTCTTTATCTCAACATATTGCACTAAATATATTTCACTCAACTTTATTATTTGTTCTGCAATATAGTATATCACTTATATACAAATGTAATGTATCACAGTTGCTCATAGGCATCCTTGTTGGTCCTTTTGTGATTTAATTAATCGTACAGTAGGCAGTGTCCTTGGAGAACTTGTAAATGAAGAACTTCAAAGAGTTTTATTTCCAGTAACTGTTAAAGGTAATGAAAATTATTTACTTAAAGAGAAAAGAGAATGTTTTTCCCTGTGCAATTACTGTGAGTGGATTCATTAGCCACAACAAAGCTCCATCAGTTTAATATGTCTTGAGTTATAATTTATAATTTGTCAAACAATGTGTTATCCCATGGGTCAAGATTGCATTTAAAATACAGATATGAAACATAATAGTTATATCCAGTCTAAAGTAAACATTTGAAAAACTGCTATCTTATTTGATATATCTCACTATAATGTGTCTTGAAATAAATAAAATGTGGTTATCTAATAATGTTGACTAAAATATTTCTAAAAATGTACACATTTTATATGCTGGCAAAACACTTTTATTATAAAAAAAAAACCTATGCTCTACTAATAAGTTTCCCACTACTTAGGCTGCGTTCACATCTGCATTGTGGCTTCCGTTCTAGCGTATTCGTCAGAGGACCACATGAACGGAAGTTAACGTTTCCGTCAAAAAACACTTTGATTTCAATGGATTTTATTTTTGCATCAGTTGTGCTCAGTTAGGCTCCGTTCCGTCAGGTTTTCATTATTTTTTTTTGACAGAATAAATACCGTAGTCTGCTGCGCTATTGTTTCTGTAAAAAATGACGAAAAACTGAAAGAAAGGAGCTTTCCGTTGTTTTTTTTTAACATTGAAGTCAATGGATGATGGATATAAACTGATATACTATCCGTTTGCATCAGTAACGCATTACGTTTAATGGATCCGATTTTGTTTTTATTTGCACTTGTGCAGACTAAAAATGAAAGCAAGAAAGATGCAAAGATAAAAACAGATCTGTTATAACTGATGACAAACTGATACAAACTGAAAGAAAAGAGTCAGTTTTTTTGACGGATCCATCAAAAACAAACACATTTTACCTTCCGTTGCATTCAGTCTGACATCAGTCAGTCTGTCCATTTTTTTTTTTTTCAACGGATCCACTAAAACAGATGCCACAATGCAGATCTGAACAAAGCCTAAGGGCATGTTCACATCAGCTTTGGCTTTCCATTGAGGGGTTCTGTCGGAGGTTTCCGCAACGGAAAGTCAAACGTAAACCACAGCTTCCGTTTGCATCACCATTGATATCAATGGGGACGGAAACATTGCTAATGGTTTCCGTTTGTCACCGTTCCGGCAGGTTTCTGTTTTTTCAAAGGAATCAATAGCGCAGTCGAATACCAGGTATGGCCACCGATCGCGTCACAGGGATTTCCTGTGACACGATCAAAAGGGAGTCCGCCCGTCTCACTATTGCTTTGAATGCCAAAATCAGCATTGATTGCAGCATTCAAGGTGTTATCGGTGGAAAGAAGAGGTTTCTCTTCTCTCGCCATTGGAGCGGGGCTGCAGCGGTGTATTTTCAGACCCTTCTCTCATTAACAATTTATCACCCCGCGCTCAAGTAATAGCAAGAACGGCAAGTAATCTTAAAGACCAGCTAGTGCATAGTCACTATGTACAAGAAAACACCAACTTTTGTGGTCCTAAATAGGGGTGTTTCCATTGTGACACTTGTAGAGCATGTTCAAACATAGAAAGGACTTTCGACTTTATAACATACACTACCGTTCAAAAGTTTAGGGTCACTTAGAAATTTCCTTATTTTTGCAAGAAAAGCACAGTTTTTTTCAATGATAATAACATTAAATTAATCAGAAATACACTCTATACATTGTTAATGTGCTAAATGACTATTTTAGCTGCAAATGTCTGTTTTTTAATGCAATATCTACATAGGTTTATAGAGGCCCATTTCCAGCAACCATCACTCCAGTGTTCTAATGGTACATTGCGTTTGCTAACTGTGTTAGAAGGCTAATGGATGATTAGAAAACACTTGAAAACCCTGGTGCAATTATGTTAGCACCGCTGTAAACAGTTTTGCTGTTTAGAGGAGCTATAAAACTGACCTTCCTTTGTGCTAGTTGAGAATCTGGAGCATTACATTTGTGGGTTCGAATAAACTCTCAAAATGGCTAGAAAAAGAGAGCTTTCATGTGAAACTCGACAGTCTATTCTTGTTCTTAGAAATGAAGGCTATTCCATGCGAGAAATTGCCAAGAAACTGAAGATTTCCTACAACGGTGTGTACTACTCCCTTCAGAGGACAGCACACACAGGCTCTGACCAGAGTAGAAATAGAAGTGGGAGGCCCCGCTGCACAACTGAGCAACAAGACAAGTACATTAGAGTCTCTAGTTTGAGAAATAGACGTCTCACAGGTCCTCAACTGGCAGCTTCATTAAAAAGTATCCGCAAAACGCCAGTGTCAACGTCTACAGTGAGGAGGCGACTCCGGGATGCTGGCCTTCAGGGCAGAGTGGCAAAGAAAAAGCCATATCTGCGACTGGCTAATAAAAGGAAAATATTAATATGGGTAAAAGCACACAGACATTGGACAGAAGAAGATTGGAAAAAAGTGTTATGGACAGACGAATCGAAGTTTGAGGTGTTTGGATCACACAGAAGAACATTTGTGAGACGCAGAACAACTGAAAAGATGCTGGTAGAGTGTGCCATCTGTCAAGCATGGTGGAGGTAATGTGATGGTCTGGGGTTGCTTTGGTGCTGGTAAAGTGGGAGATTTGTACAAGGTAAAAGGGATTTTGAATAAGGAAGGCTATCACTCCATTTTGCAACGCCATGCCATACCCTGTGGACAGCGCTTGCTTGGAGCCAATTTCATCCTACAACAGGACAATGACCCAAAGCACACCTCCAAATTATGCAAGAACTATTTAGGGAAGAAGCAGGCAGCTGGTATTCTATCTGTAATGGAGTGGCCAGCGCAGTCACCAGATCTCAACCCCATAGAGCTGTTGTGGGAGCAGCTTAACCGTATGGTACGCAAGAAGTGCCCATCAAGCCAATCCAACTTGTGGGAGGGGCTTCTGGAAGCATGGGGTGAAATTTCTCCCGATTACCTCAGTAAATTAACAGCTAGAATGCCAAAGGTCTGCAATGCTGTAATTGCTGCAAATGGAGCATTCTTTGACGAAAGCAAAGTTTGAAGGAGAAAATTATTATTTAAAATAAAAATCATTATTTCTAACCTTGTCAATGTCTTGACTATATTTTCTATTCATTTTGCAACTCATTTGATAAATATAAGTGTGAGTTTTCATGGAAAATACAAAATTGTCTGGGTGACCCCAAACTTTTGAATGGTAGTGTATAAATTGTTAAAAATATTTCTTGTAATTCCACAGGGATCATATACTATGCAGTCTGTCCTTGCAAGATTATATATATTGGCCTGACAACTAGAGAATTTCGAGTGAGCGTACGGGAGCACATTAGGGATAATAAAAATGCCAAGGTGGAAGAACTTTCGAAACTCAAAACGATACCCAAACATTTCACCAATATAATGCTAAAGCACTAAAAATTCAGAGGCATCAACAAATTACATCTTGGATCCAGAGGAGGTAATCTTTGGAAAAAGATGGCCCAACTGGAAAGTAGATGGATCTACAAGTTGGGAACCCTAGACCCTAAGGGTCTTAATGAAAATCTCGGGTTTAACACCTTTATGTAGCATTGGCTTTCCGTTGAGGGGTTCCGTCTGAGGTTTCTGACCCCAGGGCTGCCTGACCATATTCCCTGTTGTTAGGGCATACTGAGGTACTTAAGCAAGCCAATTTCCCCAGAATTGGGGGATGAAATTCAGGACATAGACTGGGAACAACTAATGTCAAATAATGGGACAAAATACGAAAAAGTTATGAGCGCCAGGGTGCAAAGAGGGAAAAAAATGTTCTGTCCTCAGGGCCAAAATTGGCCCGGTTCTTAAGGGGTTAAAATATACAATAAATAATAAACAATGAATACAACAATAAGCCGGTCAGGCTGGGTATATACAACTGTAACTGTGCCAAATGTGTGGATTCAAATGCAGTACAAATAATAGAACTAGCCTGATATAACAGATATAGACACTTAATTTATATGCACACAGTACTTGTAGCAAAAGACCTCAGTGTGTGCTAAGTAGCCTGAAAAAATGTACTGGGAACTAAGTAAAGAAAGAGGATTTTAAGTAATCAAGATAAGTGCCCACAATTATTATCCACAGATGACTGGCTGCGCTATTGATTCCATCAAAACAACGGAACACTGTGACAATGGTGACAAACGGAAACCATTAGCAAAGTTTCCTTTACCATTGAGATCAATGATGATGGAAACTGAAGCAAAGGTTTCTGTTTGCCTTTCTGTTGAAGGGTTAGCCCGACGGAAACCTCAGACGGAATTCCTTAACGGAAAGGCAACGCTGATGTGAACACAGCCTTAGGGTGTGTTCACATATATCAGTTGCATAAGCATCAGTTTTTTTTTGTTTCTGAAGTGATTACAACTGAGGCAAAAACTGATGAAAAACTATCAGTTGCCATCAGGCTTTTTCACAATTTTTACTACAAAACCATCAGTTGTCATTACACCGCATTCCAAATTATTATGCAAATGTTATTTTTAGCTGATTTTCCTAAATAGTCGATGCAAATGACAGTTAGTGTAATCTTCAAGCCATCAACCGTTGGAGTATAATGCTAATTTTATTGGACAAATCTCCTAATGATAACAGATTTTTTTTTAGAAGTAAAAAACTCAAAATGCACTGTTTCAAATTATTATGCACAACAGAGATCAAAACATTTTAAAGGTTGTAAAGAGAACTAAAATGGTAATTTGTTGAATTTGCAACATCAGGAGGTCATATTTACAGAAATCAAAAGCTTTTTTAATAAAAAAAAACTTAACAGGCCAAGTTACATGTTAACATAGGACCCCTTCTTTGATATCACCTTCACAATTCTTGCATCCATTGAATTTGTGAGTATTTGGACAGTTTCTGCTTGAATATCTTTGCAGGATATCAGAATAGCCTCCCAGAGCTTCTGTTTTGATGTGAGCTGCCTCCCACCCTCATAGATATTTTGCTTGAGGATGCTCCAAAGGTTCTCAATAGGGTTGAGGTCAGGGGAACATGGGAGCCACAACATGAGTTTCTCTCCTGAATGCATTTACCATATTTTATAACTAACGTAAAGTACAATGTGTCAAAAGAAAACATTCTCAGAATCGCTTGGATAAGTAAAACCATTCTAAAGTTATTATCACATAAATTGAGATATGTCAGATTTGAAATAAGGGGCTGTGTCCACAAGACCAAAATTGACTTGTACAATCATAGAAAATAATTGTAGATGTTTAACTATGAGGCTAGGATTCCTTGCACTGGCTTACTATGAATCTTTATTTTGCATCTAAAAGGCACCAGGAAATATGGCACACATATTATACAATTGGTTTAGTAAATTCGGATTGTGTAATTACTTAATGACTACCCTTGTTCATAACACATATAAATCTAATACACTGCAAATTAAAAATCGTTATCCAGCTAGGTGCATACTGCATTCAGACATAACTTTGGTAGAACTGTATGAAACGTTCCATCCAATGTAAGACCCCAGACGTATGCAAATGCATGCCTATACAGTTGCATATATCTGCCATTGGATCCCATTGAAAATAAGACAACTAAAAAAGAAAAAGAAAAAAAGCAACCTAAAGTTAACTTTCTACTTGTTGAAGCTTTTTTTTTTTTTACATGTAAAATATGATTCAACTCTATATGTCACTGGAAATTACAGTTTCTAACTATTTAAATATTTATATGAAAACCTTAATTACTTATTAAGTAATTTCTTAATCTTTTTATTTCCTCAAATATAACACTTGTTTAAGGATATGGAGAAAAGCTATGATGTGGTTGTAAACTCAATTATAAAAATATGAAATGCATTAAGCTTTGTTTATGTATGGCATATAAAATACAACTATAAATACATTCTAATCTATACACAACATGGTTCACAGAGGACTTTCGACTGTGGTGTACATATTTTTATGTAGCAGCTTCCTGTATAATATTCAGAGCACATTTTATGAAAAAAAAAAAATTCACAGCTTTTACCTTCAACCAGTTTGATTTTTTTTAATCACTATTCTGTGTTGTAGTGGAACAAAAGGTCAGAGTTTGACATTAACATTTAGACGACCAGAAAAAGCAGAAGATAACTCTTGAATATGTTCAGAGAATATTTGTAGAATAATAAATTGTGTTACTTTATCTGGTCTTCTCAAGCATATTTTTGGTGTAGCACTTAGATCTGTTTCAAACATTAAAGTTAGGGATTTACACAATTTTAAATTTGTGTCTAATATGTAAGAAAGATATTGTAATTCAAATAGCCAAATGACTAATGTATTATTAACTGTAAAATTTAATGAGCTACAATAAATGTAAAAATGTAAACACGTAAGAAAAATAATAATTGTAACAGTATGCCGCAATGCACTTTGCAAATTATAATGTTCATGTGTTTTATCTAATTTTATTATCTAATTACCAAAACCGCATTCATACACTTATACCGATCAAAAACCCAAAAGTTGGTAACTGATATCTGCTTGAAAAGCTCAACAATTAATATGTCCATTATAGCTTTAGGAGGTAGAATTTAAAACACAATGGGAAAATGTTCTACTGTGTCTGAGTCTAGAAACTCTCCAAAAAATAGGACAAATTTTGTCGCCAAGCAGTCAAAATTTGCGCAGTTTGGTGAAATTTTGATGTTTGAACCTCACTAGTCACTGTAAAAGTGTTTAGAAAAGGGGTCAGCTTAGCATTAAATGGATTCGGGAGATGTGGCTTAAAATGCACCATGGTGCGCCACAACATGTGACAAAAAACTGGCACACAATTCTGACGCAAAATAAGCCAAATAAGAAGTGGTATAAGGAAGAGAAAACTGTCTAACTGGTTATGCAAGATGCACTAAAATGATCATGCAGCTTACACAACTGTAATAAATATGGCATATTTTGTGCCTGCCTGGTCTACGTTTATGCTGTTTAACTATTCAACAGCATTAGTCAATGTGGGCCATTGAGGGAATATAGTGTATATTTAAAAAAATAAAAAAATAAAAATATTTATTGAAAATACAGCCTAAAATATACATCATAACACAAAATTAAAATGGTGGCAGCGGAAGAGATATCCAGAAAACAGAAGGGAAAGCAAAGTTCCCAAGTTAATTATAGAATATTAAACATAAAATATTAAGTTGAAATAAATCAGCGGTTCAAAATATGAATTGTAAAGTATACAAAATAAGTGAACCACACATTAATAATCAATTACATAAATATATTATATTCAATTTAAAGCTATAAATACGTGTGAAGGGAATCCGATGAACATGCTGAGCCCCAACCCTAACGCACGTTTTGCCTACTTCATCTGTGGCTTCATCTGTGGCTGCTTGTCACTCTCGGTGCGTATAGCATGGTGGCTATAGTATCTATATTTTATTTATTATTAACGTGTTGTATACTTAGTTTGTAATAACTATGTATTATATTATGTGACTATATCTAAATGTTTTTTAACTCGTTTTATTGAAAGAGAAATGTAAAAATTTACAAGAGAACATAGTTTTTGGCCAACTTAGCAGTACATAGGCAAGAGTCGCTCACAAGCAGGAGACATATCAGCAAATTGAGAAGAAGGGTTATTACATACTATATTACAATGACATCTAGAGATATTATACATATCATTCAAGAGGCCCGGGAGGGAAGCACGAACAAGGCCTACAAATTTGTTATAAATTAACTCCAATGGTAAGGTCACGAAGAGCTGAGTTAAGATCTTGTGGAGAGCAAGTCATATTTGGGGAATGACACCATGAACCCCACACCTTCAGGAGCTTATCTGGCAGTTTCTATGTCTGAAGACAATACGCTCAAAGGAGATCACAACATTAACCATCCACTTCCAAACCGAGAGGACGTCTATCCATCCACTTCATTGCGTTGACTTTTCTGGCTTTAAAGAGAGTCTCTCAAAGGAAAATTCTTGTATGATGGGGCCATAATACTTTATCCAAAATATCAAACAAACTAATTTCAGGTAGACAATGTATTGGTAGATTTGAGATGGTGTTCAGAAAGTCAGTAATAGATGACCAATAATTTTACATTAAGCCACACCATATGCCAAAAATAAGCTGGAGCATAATAACTCTTAGGGCATTGAGGCTCTGGAATATGATGCATCTTGAATAATCTGACAGGAGTCAAACATGTTTGGTCAATAAAGTACAACTGAATGAGCTTATTATTGACTGCAGGTGAGACATATAGATGAGACTCGAGCAGGTCTTTGACGGTTTCATCTGTAGGGATCAATTGACTCCAGTTTGAGGTTTAGGTAAAAAAAGCATTTAAGGCTTTTGCTCTAATCAGGTGTATATAAATAGTCGGGATTAGACCTTTAGGACCCTGGATCTGACAATACAGATGAGTGGATAGGAGGAAATTGGCTGGCATGGCTCCGGAAACTGTAAGGAGAGTGCTTGTCTAATCTGAAGGTTTTTAAAAATATGGTTTCTAGGAATTTGGTATTTGGCTTGCATCTGATCAAAGGACAAGAATATGTTTGTATCATAAAGGTCACCTATAACACAAACCCCCTTGTTGGTTCAGTAGTAGGAGTCAGGATGGTTATAGAGGGAGACTATATCTAAAATGTAAAATTGTTGTTTGCACCCTCATTTCATCATTTGTACGTACTCACTGAAAAACTGCCTTTTTCAGTGTTGCAGCAAAAATAACATACATGAAGTGGATAAGTCATAAAGTTTCACAAGTATTAACTCCTAAAGGATGAGGCCTAGTTTGGGCCTTAAAGGACGTGTGTGTGTCTACACCAAATTTGCAGCATAAAGCAATGAGGTTTTGGGAATTGCTCCCTCTAGTGACCAGCACATGGAAATGTTATAAATTAGAATCTAATTTATAATATTTCCTGACTTGTGAAAAAAAAATCAAAAATTAGAACAATGTGTAATCATTTATTGACTAACAGTTTAACTAAAAAAATATATATATTTTTCTAGCGACACATTCCCTTTAAGGACGCAACCTTTTTTATTTATTAATTGTTGCATTCTGAAGGTAATAACTTTTGTATTTTTTTATTGACACAGCTGCATGAGGGCTTGATTTCTTGAGGAATGAGTTGTAATTTTCAATGCCATCATTTTGGGGTGCATATAACTTATTGATTAACTCTTACTGAGGGGGAGTGGAAAAAAAACAGCAACTTCACAATTTTTTTTATGTTTTCAATTTTGCGCTGTTTACTATGAGACATAAATAAAATGTTTCCTTTATTCTGTGCTCAGAACATTTATGGTGATACCAAGTTTATTTGCACAATAAAATATATATTTTTTTAAATCATTTGTTTTTGTGTCACCATATTCTGAGATACATAAGGGGAAGTCCAGAGGGAGTTTTCTTGAAGCTTACAAAACAGTCGCTAAATCTGCCTCCGAAACCAGCCAGTTTTCAAGGATGGTTTTAATTGCAGATTTTCAAATACAAGCTGTATTGAATGCAGATTTCAGTGCCAAAAAATTTGTGGTGCGGAATCTGCACCAAGATAAGATCTCAGAATCAGTGTGCAAAAAACACAGCTTTAGGCCTGATTCACACGGGCATATTTTACGTCCATCACACGGACTTATGTAATTCAATGGGGCTATTCAGATACGCGTTGTTTTTCACGCAGCGTGTGTCCACTGCATGAAACTTTCCGCAGGTCTTATTTTTGTGTGTTTTTGTGCACGATGCAGCCCATTGAATTCAATGGGTGCGTGAAAACAATGGACAACAAATGGACATCATCCGTGTGCTGTCCGTGATTCACACACCAGTTGCTTAAGAAATTATGAGGAAAAAAAGGAAAAACCACCTCTTTCAGTTTTTTATGCAAACATAAAAAAGGTATGACATACGGATGACACGCGCGTAAAAACGCAGATGCGCACTGTACATTGATGCCACACGGAACTGCAGCGCAAGAAAAATGTTGCGTATTTTTACACGCGCAAATCGAACAATTTAGTGTAAATCTAGCCTAACTTTATGTGCGTGATTTTTGCAGGACAAGTTTTGATTGGAATAATTTTGGGTACATACAACTTTTGAAACACTTTTTATTAAATTTTTTTGTGAGGCAGGATACACATAAAAACAAATTCTGGAATACTTCTTTAGTTGTTAAGCTTTTTTCTTTTACTGAATTCACATGCTGTATAATTGAAATTGTAACTTTATTCATTATTCTGCCGATACAATTACGACAATAGCAAATTTATATAGTTATTTTTTGTGTTTTATTACTTTTTTAGAACAATCTTTTGTTTTTTCGTGTTGCCATATTTTGAAAGCCATAACTTTTTTTTTTCCATTAAAGGAGCTGTGTGAGGGCTTGTTTTTTTGCAAGACAAGGTGTAGTTTTCACTGGTACTATTTTGCATTACATACGACTTTGATCACTTTTTATTCAATTTTCTAGGAAATGGGAAAACCAAAAAAGAAATTCTGTAAAAGTATATTTTTCTTTTATGGCGTTCACCTTGTGGTATAATTGACATGTTTACTCTATATGATTACGACGATGCAAAATTGATATTGTTTTTTGTGTTTCACTACTTTTGCTCAATAAAATCCCTTTTTTTTTTTAAAATATTTGTTTTTTGTGTCACCATATTTTGAGAGCCATAACATTTTTTTTTTTTCTGTTAATAGAGCTGTGTGAAGGCATATTTTTTTGCAGAATGAGTAAAAAAAATTTATTGGTACCATTTTGACCACTTTTTTTGGGGAGGAATGAAGAATAATAACAGCAATTCTGGCATTGTTTTTCTTCTTTTATTTTTTTACAGCATTTACCGTACGTAATTAATAACGTGATACTCAGGGGCGGACATACCGCATGTGCAGCCGGTGCAGCTGCACAAGGGCCCCGCGTGGGAAGGGGGCCCGTTCAGTGGCGTAACTACCACAGTAGCAGCCGCTACGGGGCCCGCGGCATGGGGGGGCCCGTGTCGCCCTGACAGGCACATTACATTTTATGTACCAGGCCTGGCGGCACGGGCCCCCTCATGCCTAGTAGCATCACAACACTAGGCATGAGGGGAGGGAGGGGGCGGGGGCCCGGTGATAGCCGCCACACTGCACTACCAATCGGGAGGGAGGGGGCGGGTGCCCGGGCCCGGTGATAGCCGCTACACTGCACTGCCAATCTGGCACAGATGAATAGGACAGGACGGCGATGCTGGTGGTAGGAGGAGCGCTCAGGCAGGGGAGAGGACAGGGGGCGGTGCGACGTAAGACTTCGGGCGGCTGGACAGTACAGTCAGGACTGCCGGAGAACTCATAGGATGAGCGGAGGACAGACACAGGACGAGTGGAGGACGTGCAGACTGCAGAGGACAGGTAGATGAAGTTAAAAAGTTCATGTCAGAAGGGAGAAGTTTTTATGTAGAAAAATCTGCCTCATAATTCCTTCCGGAATTTTGAGGCATATTTTGACCTGCCGGTAGAACACTTCCCGCGTTTTTCATTGCGTTTTTTTGTGGCGTTTTTCGGCCATCGGGCCGTGGGCAGGGAAACGCAGCAAAAAACGCATTTTCTGCCTGCCATTGTTGTCAATGGGAAGTCAGAGACAGAAACGCCCGAAGAAAGGGCATTGCGCTTCTTTTTCCCGCATGCGGTTTTTACTGCTCGCAGGAAAAATTTCATGGATTTCAATGGGAGGCACTTTCTGACGTTTTTCGCGAAAAAAACCTCAGTGTGAACTCCCCCTAACACAGGGGCGTAACTACTGCTATAGCAGCCGTAGCGGCTGCTACGGGGCCGCGGCATGAGGGGGCCCGCGTCACCTGCCGGCACGGGCCCCCACCTTGGCCGGAATCTCCGCTAGCTGCCGCTATGGCTGCTACAGCGCGATGCCACGGAACACTACGGCAGAGCAGGGAGTATCTCCCCGCTCTGCCATTAAACATAAGACATGTATCCCCTATCCACAGGATAGGGGATACGTGTGTGATCGCTGGCATTGATAGGGAGAACGGGGGACCGAAAGTCCCCTGAAGTTCTCCATCACAAACCTCGGACTTCCGGGGTCTGTGTCGGCAGCTCCGTAGAAATGAATGGAGCGCCGGTCACACTTGAGCTGCGCAGACACCGGAAGTCAGAGGTGAGTGATGGAGAACTTCGGGGGACTTTCGGTCCCCCGCTCTCCCTATCAATGCCAGCGATCACACATGTATCCCCTATCCTGTGGATAGGGGATACATGTCTTTTGTCTTTTCACACTGTAGGTCGCATTTTTTTGAGTGATTGGGGGTGTATGGCGTTCCCTACAGGGGGGGGGCTGTATAGCGTTCCCTACAGGGGGGGGCTGTAAGGCGTTCCCTACAGGGGGGCTGTATAGCGTTCCCTACAGGGGGGGCTGTATAGCGTTCCCTACAGGGGGGTCTGTATGGCGTTCCCTAAAGGGGGGTCTGTATGGCGTTCCCTACAGGGGGGGGGCTGTATGACTTTCCCTACAGACCCCCCCTGTAGGGAACGCCATACAGAACCCCTGTAGATAACGCCATACAGACCCCACTGTAGATAACGCCATAAAGTCCCCCCTGTAGATAACACCATACAGCCCCCTGTAGATAACGCCATACAGCCCCCCTGTAGATAACGCCATACAGCCCCCTCTGTAGATAGCGCCATACAGTCCCCCCTGTAGATAGCGCCATACAGTCCCCCCTGTAGATAGCGCCATACAGTCCCCCCTGTAGATAGCGCCATACAGTCCCCCCTGTAGATAGCGCCATACAGTCCCCCCTGTAGATAGCGCCATACAGACCCCCCTGTAGATAGCGCCATACAGACCCCTCTGTAGATAGCGCCATACAGTCCCCCCTGTAGATAACGCCATACAGCCCCCTCTGTTGATAGCGCCATACAGTCCCCCCTGTAGATAACGCCATACAGCCCCCTCTGTAGATATCTTGAGATTCAGTCCTGCTTGATAGGTAACAGTGCAGTAAGCTAAGCATGATAAGATCATCTAAATTATTGCATCTCAGTTGCATGAGTGCTTTGTGTTATATTCAATGATTCAATTTAACCTAAGTCTCTAAATGTGGGCAAAGAAAATAAAAAAACTATACTCACCTCCTCCCTCGCCTCCGTTCACCCGCCGCAGCCCCCATCCTCCTGTCTCGGTCTGTGTTACAAGTGTACAAGGCTGCACTGGTGACGCGCTGCCGATGGCACGTGACCGCTGCTGCCAATAACTCCTCATTGGTGTGCTGCTGAGGACAGTAGTTCCACAGCAAATCGCTGTTGAGGGCATTGATTGGCTGCAGCGGTCATGTGCCATCGACCGCGCGTCACCACAGCAGCTTTGTAAACACAGAAAGGGATAGGGGCTGCGGAGGGGGAACGGAGGCGCCGGAGGAGGTGAGTATAGGTTTTTCATTTTCTTTGCCCACATTTAGGGACTTAGTTTAGATAAGAATTTAACCCGGAAAAAAATGTGTTACTTGTGTTCTAAACTGGTAATAAAATGTACAATATAAATCTTCCTTCATAATTTTTATTAGTAAGGTTTATTTTTATATGCATATATATGTTTAGGTAACTTTGTCGGTATTGGGGGGGGGGGCGGGGGGGCCCTGGCACATTATCTGCACAGGGGCCTTTTGCAGTCTGTGTCCGCCACTGGTGATACTTATATAGTGGGGTTGTTACAAATGAGGCAACACCAATTTTATATCGTTTTTTTGTTTGTATTTCACCCATAATAAAACATCTTTTTTTGTTAAAATGGCAACTTTAGTTATTGTACATATCAATATGAGAGACTAGACATGGACCGCACATACACTAATACTATGATCAATCGCAGCTAGGCAAAATTTATGAACATGAACATGAGGTTCTTTGTTAATATTTTCATCAAATTGCATACAAGCTCACTTGCCACTTCACGGCGACCTCTTTAAAGTGGGTCCCTACTCTATCGGTTGCAGCAAGGTGTGGCGGTCACAGTCACTGCAGCAACGCTCCTGCAGGGGAAGCAACACAAAGGCACAAAAGCACCCATGTCATCAGGCCATGCCAAGCCTCCCTGGCTCTGGGCCACGTCCCCTCATAAGTGAAGCACCACAGCAACAGACACCACCCCACAGTAGCACAACGTATGAACAGATGTAATAAGCTCACCTTACCATGCACTCCCAGTGGACAACTGAGAGTACACGCAAGAGCAGAAACACTTAAATTAAAATCAGCTCTGCCTAATGTGTGGAGTGCTGGTACCAAGTATTGGTTATTGTACGTGTATACTTTTTTTGACACTTCAAAGCAGTTTTTTTTTCACAATATTTATTCGTTCCACAAGGGGACTTGAATATGCGATCCATTGATTGCTTGCATAATGTACTGCACTACTTTTGTAGTGCAGTGTGTTACGCTTGCTTGTCAGTATTTTACTTACAGGCAGTCTATTCGGCTTCCTTACATGGCAGACCTGCATGCCATTATTGTCCCTCCGGCTGCCATAGCAGCCCATCGGCACCCCTTGATCGCATCGTGATGGGTCAATGGGGTGACAGAGAGGACCTCCTCCCTCTATCTAACTGCTTACATGGTGCAATCGCTATTGACTGTGTCATTTAAGGGCTTAAACAGCAAGGATCTATCCCGTCCACTGCAGCCTGCCTGTATATTACAGCCAGCTCCTGCTATTGATGGTGCAGGGTCGGCTCATGAGCCCAAGCCATGTGAGAATTGCAAATGTATGACAGCTCACGTTAAAGTCCTGCTGTCTGGGACATTTATATATCTATATGCAGTGCAGGGCGGGAAGACGGTTAAAAAAAGTGTTGTGTTTATTTCAAAGGATTACAATTTGGGCACACACATATAACTTTGCAGTTCTCTACTGAGAATTGGAACCGCTTTTTAGAAGAACATGTCTTCCATTGACAATACGAAGTCACAGTTTCTGACTTATTTTCCTCATTGTGCATTAATATCAAATATACAAGAGAGTTTGGTTTGATTCCAGGATTTTTTTGGGGATGAGTTTATCACTCTGTAAGTAGTAAACCAAGCACCTTGCCATGCTTGACTAAGTACCGGAGGATAAGGTGACGCTTGTCACTCTAGTTCTTCCATCTATCTATTATCCCAGTCACATTTAACGTGCCCCCAGGGTAAAGCGTTCTACCCTACACTAAAAGTGCCACGTCTTGCTACCTCCTCTTAAAAGAGAAGCAGATCACCCTCCTCCTCCAGCCCTTCCCACATAGTGGACACTTAGCCTGTCAATCAAAGTGAGTTTCTACTTCAATATACAGTACATACAGTCATATCATGTGAGACATCTTTAATGTAGATGCTCTCACGAATATCTTGGCATCCTCAAAATGCCTGAGGTGGTGATAGATATCCTTTATGAGCTGCCAATGCCTGAGCCCCATACACACTTTCCCTATATTGCAGCTGTGCTGAATGAATCGTTTCAGCATGAGTTGAACATACGTTAATTCTGAAGACTATTCTACTGCTGATAGGTCAAGTACAGCATTTTTAGCAGGATCCGAATTGCGAAAATGGGAGTATGCTCTAATAAACACAGACAGGAATGGCCGTTAAACATTTCCGTACTAACAAGTTGTGCATGTGAATAGGGCAAAAGTGTGTGTGAATTTCCCCAAACATAGGCCAATGAAAATATTTTTGCCATTGTTGCTGACTACGTTTTCTTGTTAAAGGTGCAGGAAAATCCAGCTGGTGACTTGCTACTTATTGTACGATGGCAATTTACGCATCACGTGGTTTATCTCCCCCAGACATAAGAGGTGATGCATGGCATGGCAACACCTGACAGTACAAATTCACATAATGTAGTATTGGGAAAGCAGCATGTAACTTTTTTGTTATTAGGGACTATGAGGGTAAAGCTTGCAAGGAGAATAGAAACAACCGCCACAGTGATTTTGGCAATCAGAAGAATTTTGTTGGAGTTAATAGGGAATGCTACTGTTAGTAGAGAAATACATTTATTTATTTTTAGGCAAAGGTGTAGGTAGACGTTTTTTGTGGTGGTTGCAAGTTTGATCACAACTTTTTTTTCCCGTAGGAAAACATTGAAATTGTAGTAATACCGCAATTTTATTGCGACTTGTGAAAATTGTGACATTGGAGCTTAGGTCATAGGGTGCTGTCACACATGGCAGATTTTGTTGCATATGCTTTCTGCGACTGAAAATCAGTTCTAGTTTTTCTGAATGGAGTTGTTTCTGCAGCACTTGTATGGAGTTTTCCAAGTTCCATTCAGATGAATGCAGCTGATTTTCAGTCAAAGAAAAAAATTTGCAGCAAAATCTGTTGTGTGTGACTTTGTCCTTATGGTATTCTCTTTGTTGGGTTGCATTTATTTGAAGATAAATGGTGCATGTCTTAGAATCAGGTAAACACTACCAAAAATATGCCATGTTAATTTAATAATTCACCATCATCTGCATCTAACTCCAATGCATTTTATGAAAAATCATATGACAACCTAATATCTGCTACATCGGCAGTACATCATGTATATGTTATATGCAATGTTTTTAATTATGTAAATTATTTCACAGTAGGTAAAAAGACAACTTTCAGGCTCACCAGTTAGACCATGGAAATTTCTGTCTAAACCCCCATTTCTTTCGACACTGAAAAGGTTATTTTATTCATATCTAATTTATTTTAAATTTTACGGACTCACTTATTTCTGCCGTTTTCATCAGACAATAAGGCCTATTTCTGACTAAACCTTTTATGACATTTCAATTGTAATCCATGACCATTTTGATCTCTATAAACCTTTAGCTATTAAGTAATAAACTACAGCAAACTTAGAGGTATAAATGGGTTATGGTTAGCAGACAATCATAAAAATTCTACTGCCTGATGAGACCTATTACCACCCTAAATAATGTCAACTTATATGGTACTGTCATCTGTTCAGGCACTATGAGGAGGCCATCATTCTCTAAGCCTGACATTAGTAGTGACTAAATTATTGGATACCGTGTTAAAAGAACTATGCAATATCTGGAGGCTGACATTTGAAAATGATACAAGACTGCATGAAATGTCTCAAGAGAGAACGTGTAAAAATGACTACATGTTATTAATGAAAATGTAAGATAAGTATATTTTCTATAAGCACAAATTTAATTAATATTTGCGTTTTGTATAGGGGAACTGTTTTATTAATATTGATAATGCAAGATATGCTGTATTATATTTAAATACACTAGGTTTATTTACTAATAAGTATGAAGTGGTGCAAATACTTATCTTCATTATTTATTAATACTATGTAATCATGTTAATGCATAGTAAGTAAATACAAGTAGCAAAACAAATAAATGTTTCCAAAATATCAGTACGATCCCATTAAAGGGGTTGTCCAGTCCCAAAAAAGCGCTGCGGCCTCTTTAAAACAGCTGATTGGCGGGGGTGCCAGGAGTCAGACCCCAACCAACATATCAATTGCCTATCCTGTGGATAGGCCATCAATTTTTTGGGATTGGACAACCCCATTAACAGGGCTGGTATATTCTATTTACCAACCCTTATGTGTTCTTCTACTTAAAGTGATTGTCTACTTTAAGGAATCCATTTGTGTTGGAAGGATACCCTATTATAACCACAGGGTTTACCACTAATGGCATCCCTAGAAAGCAGCTGTAATCTGTGGGGAACCCAGCAGACAAGGCTCAGTTACCCAGCAGTGCCACCACATGGGCAATGAAGCTTTACACAGTTTTCAATGAACGGAATGGTATGTCTGAAGGGTGTACCAGTCCTTAAGAGCAAGAGATGCTCATTCTAGCTGTACTCCACTCCAGCTAATGGATAAGGGTCCTGAATGTGGACTCCGATCTATTAACTCAGAATTCCCAAACTCTAGGAAAGCAGCAGTGGCATGTCCTACTTTTTGGTCAATTCAATGTAACTAATCGTCATATCCTCAGTTACTAGGTATAATGTGCAATATTCAACCGTAAAACCCGGTCCCAGTCTAAAACTTGAGGTAAGTAAAGGCTTAGTTTTGGGATTTACAATAGGAACTCTGTGAGTGTCTATTCGAAGCACTTATGGGAGAAACAGTATTGCAAAAAAAAAAAAGAATGGTGTAGCATGTCACTTTAAAACTTGCCCTGTCTGCTGTATGGCTTACACCATTTTTTGACATGGGGCTTCGCAACATTCTTTTTTCTGATGTTGGGTGTGTGCTCTTGTGTATATGAGTACAACAAATGTGTCACACTAGAACTGATAACAAACAAAGTAATGTCAACATTCAACAACAAAGAGGGTTATGTATATTGGCATAATAAAGTGACTATCATAAGTTGAAATAATTGTTTTTATTATTAGACAAATTAAGCCAAAATTACACAGTTAAAGAGGCTCTGTCACCAGATTATAAGTGTCCTATCTCCTACATAGTCTGATCGGCGCTGTAATGTAGATAACAGTGGTTTTTATTTTGAAAAACGATCATTTTTTGAGGAAAATATGAGCAATTTTAGATTTATGCTAATTAGTTTCTTAAAGACCAACTGGGCGTATTTTTACTTTTGACCAACTGGGTGTTGTAAAGAAGTGTATGACGCTGACCAATCAGTGACCAATCTGCCTCAGACACTTCTCATTGTTCCAGCCCAGCTTCTTTCACTGCACAATCACACTGTGCTGTGGATCATGCTGGGCTGGAACAATGAGAAGTGTATGATGCTGATTGGTCACTGACTGATTGGTCAGCGTCATACACTCCTATGTACAACGCCCAGTTGGTAAAAAGTAAAAACACGCCCAGTTGGTCTTTAAGAAACGAATTAGCATATATCTAAAATTGCTCATAACTTGCTCAAAAATGATCGTTTTTCACAAAAAAAAACCACTGTTGTTATCTACATTAAAGACTATGTAGGAGATAGGACACTTATAATCTGGTGACAGAGCCTCTTTAAAAACATTTTAAATAGCAACAACATGCTCTATACAAAGAACTTGGGAGCTGCCACCATGATAAGTGGCCAACAATAAACCCCCCGCTGAACCTCCTATCCCCTCAACACAAAATGATAATACACCATCAACAACATAGTCAATAAGTACAAATATACATGTATGAACAAAATGTTGCATCAATATACCAAATAACGTGTAAAGCAATATTACCAATGCTGGGGATAGGGGACAATAAATGTCCCCTTGTTTATTTCAACTTATGATAGTCACTTTATTATGCCAATATATATATACAATCGTTGTTGTTGAATGTTGATTGTAGCTTTTAGGGTATGTGGCAGTCATTTGTGCGGAGCCCACTGGAGATAGTTTCTTGAAACAAAGTAATGTTGTCAGTCCACTCAATAGATATAAGCCCTACAGAGCAAGAAGCAGGATGCAGAGTCACGCCGTCCAGGAATCCCTAACAGCAGAAAACCATATGAAGAAAGGGGGTGACAGCATCCAATTAGGTTTAAAAAATGCAAAAAGCTTTATTCCTCCATTATCAAAAACATTCAACGTTTCAACACACGCAGAGGTTTTTCTCAAGCATTAACTGATGTGACTCTTGGATGCAAAATCTACATACATTGAAACATTTTATTTTATTTAATGTTTCGTTTTTTATAGTTGTATAACCAAATGCGCACCCCTATAATCAGGCACTACAATTCATTGTGAATATTTACCTGAAATAAGTAACTAAATGATGCTTAATATATGAAACAACATCTTTTCAAACAAGTTTAGGATTTATGTGACATTTTCTCCCAAGCTGAAAGTGCATTTGTGGAAATTATTTTTGCACTCTTAATGATCAAACCAGAGTAATGTAGATCCAAGTATATAGGAAGCAAACATATATGTCTGGTTATAGCTTCATTGAAATCTGTACTTTACAATGTCCAAGTGAAATTGGACAATAAATCACTTTAATTTCTTATAAATAAGCTTGAGGTTAAGAGAAGAGAGGTCAAGGTGAATGGAATCTTTTCTAGTAACAAGATTCAATATTCTTCAAGTTTTCCTCACTGAAGTATTATTACTATAATGTACTATGTATAATTGACTTTATCATACAGTATATTCTTCTTAGAGCAGTGATTGGTCTTGTATATATTTAATTATCTGTAGGACCACAGAATTCCTTGACACCTGCATGAGAGGATTAATTCTTCTAGTCTTTAAAGTCAATGGACAATATATCATTATAGTTTATTTATGTTGTTCCCTGTATTTATCTTATTTAAGCTATTAGTACTAGTACTACAACTGCTACTATTACTACTACTTCTATTTTTACTGATATTTCTAATAATAATAATTATAATAATAATTATATGTAATTTAAAGAGGACCAGTCAGCTCTCCTAACATCACAAAGAAAATGGCGACAGCACTCTGCGAACACCAATGCCATCTAAACCACTAAATATAAATAAATATGCATTACTGCTAAATCTACTAACAATAGTGAGGTTCTTAGTGCACAAATTGTGTGAGCCCACCTGCCACGACAAAGCGACCTCAATGAGGTGGGTACCGACGCTGCACATACAACCAGAACTGGCACTAAGCCTACATATATCTGGGGATGGTAGGAACCAGCATTAAACTAATTAAAATCACCCAGGGCAGAATGGGAGGAGTTCAAGATCAAAAAATGGAGGCAGTCACTAACCCCAAATATATGAATCACATAAACAACACACAAGTTTGAACAGCACATTCCAACAAAATGAAACAAAATGTGTATACAGGTGCAAGAACGCCTGTGACTGCTCTCTTACAGTATAGGCGTTCTAAATAGGCTGCTATTCGGAAATATATGCTGTGCCTCACTATCCAAACACTATGCCTCCATGTTTTACACACTACACTCATGTTTTTGTATCACTCACAGCCCTGATCTCTACACACTACACTTAGTAATGTCCCCTATACCTCATATGTATAGCATACACAGTACTTTATTATTTTTTATTTTTTCCATTACACATTTACTTCCATGCCCAACACACCACTCCCCTCAAGGTTAGTGGGAGTGGCTATCATTATTTAAACACACCTGGGCACTTCCCTTCAGCAGCATTCTCTGACCTGGTCGCGTCCTGTTTGGAACAGGTTTTTTACCCTCCTCCTAATCTGTGAGTATGGCCTTTTCTGTGGTTTTAATTACATTCTATGTCCCAATTTTTTTGCAAATTTATACAGCACACAAGACCTCGTAGAAGTCGCCTTGTCATGGCAGGTGGGCTCACACAATTTAATCAAAATGTGCGCTAAGATCCCCTCTATTGTTAGTAGATTCAGCAGTAATGCATATTTATTTATATTTAGCGGCTTAGGTGACATTAGTGTTCGCAGTGTGCTGTCGCCATTTTCTTGCGTGCTGTATAAATTTGCAGTCACTGGCGTTCTTGCACCTGTATACACGTTATGTTTCATTTTGCTGGAATGTGGTGTTTAAACTTTTGTGTTGTTTATGTAAGCTCTCCTAACATGTCTGTTTTAGTAAATACTTGTATTCCCCATAAAATAACAATTCGGAAGCATCTTTTCTTAGAACTCTGTACTCTTTAGTTCCTTTAATTCCTTAACATCGCAGTCATTTTTTGTTTTTTGCTCACTGTCTTCCAAAAGCCATAACTTTTTTATTTCTCTGTCGACAGTCTTATTAGGGTTTATTTTTTAGAGATGAGTTAATAGCACCATTAAATGTACCATATCTTATACTGGGAAACTGGAAAAAAAATTGCAGAGTTGAATGGGAAAAAAAATTGTGATTTGTCCATTGTGTTTGGATTTCGTTTTTATGCTGTTTACTGTGCGGTAAAAATGAAAAGTTAACTCTATTCTGCGGAACCATAATTATGGCGATACCAAATTTGTATATTTTTGTTTTTGATAATGTTCTACTTTTGCAAAGAAAAAAACCACTTGTTAAAAAAAATTGTTATATGTCGCTATATTCTGAGAAACATAACTTTTTCTTTTTCCATCAATGGAGCAGTGTGAGGGATTGTTTTTTAAAGGCGAACCACAGTTTTTATTGGTACCATTTTTCGGTACCTGTGGGTAAATAATGTTGTATTGTAATAGTTAAGACTTTTACAGATGCGGCAATACCAATTAAGTATATTTACAGTATATATATTTTACTTTATCTTAGAGGAAAAACGGGAAAAGGATTTTTTTTCCGTTACATTTTTTTTCCTTGCTGCATCACTAAAAACGTAATTCGAAAGTTGTAGTTTAAAAAAAAAATAAATAGTTAGTCCACCTAGGTATTTGAACATGCGCTGGTACAATACATTGCAATACTTATGTTTTGCAGTGTATTGTAATTTTTACGGGCTTCTATTACAAGAGCACAAAGATGGCAGACACGCAGTCCTTCGTTAGTCACCCCGGCTGCCTTGACTATCACTAGTCCCTTTTGATCAGATTGTGTTGGTACATTGTCCTTTGTACTAGGTGAATGCTAATACTTGTTGCCAATTTATAGTTCCTGGAGGAACAACAAAGTAACTGCTCAATAAAATCGGAAAACAGGTGCTTCCAAAACCAACAGCGTTTCTACTGAAGGATCTTTCCTGTTTAATCAACAAGCATTATGCACGTTAAGGGTATGTTCACACGCTAAACTAAAAACGTCTGAAAATATGGAGCTGTTTTCAAGGGAAAAAAGCTCCTGATTTTTAGACGTTTTTTTAAGCCACTCGCGATTTTCGCTGCGTTTTCTGCGGCCGTTTTTGGAGCTGTTTTCCATAGATTCTCTGTAAAACGGCTACAAAAATGTTCCAAGAAGTGACCTGCACTTCTTTTTCACGGCCGTTTTTTTACGCGGCCGTTTTTGAAAACAGCCAAAAATAGGCCGTGTGAACGTACCCTTAAAGTTTAAACAATATTGATTCTAACAAGTACAATTGCTGGTACACATGGTTGAACAAAGTTGTAAACTTTTTATCCCATGTCTTTGCACTTGGAAGAGAGAAGTGTTTTTAATAATTTATATAGCCATAAACAGACGAAAAACGGCTGAAAAATCGGAAGCAGAACGCCTCCAAACATCTGCCCATTGATTTCAATGGAAAAAATGGCATTCTGTACCGACGGGCCATTTTTTACGCGTACAAAATTAAAAATTAGCCTGCTATATTTGGTCAATCATTTTATTAACTTACCCCTAACGTGATGTCTGGTACGGCTTCTTTTTGGTGAGGCGTGTGATGTTAGCCGGTATTGATGGTCAGTCTGGAGCACAGTCGACACTTTGCAATTGTACGTTTTGAAAAGAACTTGCAGCAGTAAGTTGTTCCGACTTATTTAAAGGGGTTTTCCCATCAGGGACATTTATGACATATCCACAGGATATGTCATAAATGTCAGAAAGATGTGGGTCCCACCTCTGGGACCAGCACCTATCTCTTGAATGGGGTCCCCTAAACCCTGTTCTACCCCTCTGTGTTCCAGCTTATTTACAACCATGAAGAAGAAAACAGCGTAGCTCACTGAGCTGCACTGTTTCCGTAACTCCCACAGTTGTGAATGGCAGTTACGGAAGCAGTGTAGCTCAGCGACTTACACTGTTTTCTTATTCATGGTCGTAAATCACAAGCTTTAGCACAACACAAGAGGTAGAATGTGGTTTAGGGGCCCCGTTCTAGAGATAGGTGCAGGTCCCAGAGGTGGGACCCGCCTCTATCGGACATTTATCACATATCCTGTGGATATATCATAAATGTCCTTGATGAAAAAATACCCTGGACCTCACTTCGTGTAAGAAGGGTGGACGGAGCCAAGGAGAGAATGACACGGCAGCAGCGGCGATCAGAGTGAGGTCGGGGCGTGCTGTTGCGGGAGTGGATAAGTCCAGTCACCTGACCTGAATAGAGAAATCCATAGGGGTTAATAGAGAAATCCCTTGCAGTCTAGGGGAGAGAAAGGATTAATAGAAACATCCTTAGTTCTGTAGAGGAGAGAAAGGGTTAGCAGAGACATCACTGATAGTCTATGGCAGTGAATGGGTTTATAGTAAAGTCCCTGGTGGTCTAGGAGATAAATAACTGGTGCCCAGGTGTTACTTTCCTCTCCAGGCTCCAGCACTGTCTGGTGCATCTTTATGATGATTTGGCAGAGCAGTCTGCCTGGTGACTACTACCACTGAGAGTGGAGAAAAAAAATGTCTGTTCCACTATCTGGTTGCTGCTGATCGTTCTGTTCTCAGGAGCCCCCTAGGAAACAGGGGGCCCGGACAACTGTTCACTTTGCCTCTCCAACCCTGATGTGAGGTCAGGTGGACTGGACTCTGGCTTGGGAGTGGACCAGTCCGGTCACCTGACCTCACGTCACTGACTCAGGTCAGGTGACCGGACTTGGTCTGGCACACACCAACCTCACTCAGACCGCCAACAGCATACTTGGCTACATCACTGACATGAGGTCAGATAACTGGACTGTGCTGGCCTAGGAGTGGACCAGTCCAGTCACCTGACCTCAAGTCAGATGACCGGACTGGTCCACTCTTGGGTCGGCACTGTCCAGTCACCTGACCTCAGGTCACTGACTCAGGTCAGGTCACTGGACTGATCCACTCTTTGGCCAGCACGCACCGACCTCACTCAAACCGCCGCTGCCACCGCCATACTTGGCTCCATCCACCCTTCTCCTCCTCCTAAATGTGAGTGAGTAGGGTGGACGGAGCCAGGTAGCGAATGACGTGGCGGCAGCGTGGTCTGAGTGAGGCCGGACCAAGTGTGTGTGTGTATGTGTGTGTGTGCGTGCATGTGTGCGTGTATGTGTGTTGGTAGAGGGTGACACATTTGGAGGAATTTGATTATATTCTGATATAGATGTAACTAAGAATCAGTTAATTTATGTGATCTTCCTATATTTGTTTTCTTCCATACTGTGTCATCTGTTCACCATGTAGACACTGTAATGATATGCTGTTATTACACTCCTCAACTTTAAAATTGCAAAACCAAGAAGTAAAAGTTTTGGAATGGTGGAAATCACAGGATCGATAGACATGTTAATGATATGCAAATTATAAAAAAAATGGAAACCAAATATTCCAAACATCCTTATTTATTCAGTATCGCGTATGAGAGACACACACAGAAATACACGCACTTACATGCCTTGGCATGCTATCAATGAGGTTATTAATGGTTGTCTGAGGAATGTTATGCCACACTGGTTCCATGACCAAATCAATGTAACGCCAAGCTGTTAGTGTACCTGAAATGCAGACTAGAGGGGTCTGGCTACCGTATATTATTCCACACCACACCATAATCCAGGGAATAGGACTGGTGTGACGTTCCCTTGTGAAGGCCTCTTCATGGCGCTGCCCACATGGTCTTCAGACCAATCTCTTGATATCATTACGTCCAATACAAAAGCGGGACTCATTGCTGAAGAGGATAGACCTCCATTCCAGCCTTCATAGCCGTCTTGCACCATGATAGCCTTTGAGAGCAGTGGCGTGTGTTCAAAGGAAAAGCTATAGCTGGTAGTCTGGCTCGTAGCCCAATGTCATGCAAACGCCTTCTGATGGTTTGTGCCAACACTGGTTGCCGCCCTAGGCTTTGGATCTGATGTCCAATTTCACTTGCAGTACAGAATGGATCACTACGCGCCAAAATCTTCCAATCATCCTTCCATGCAGAGGTTTGCCTCCATGTACCTCTTGCTGTCATTCCTGTTGGTTGTTGTTCTCCCAAACTCGGGACATGCAACGTTGCACAGTGCTGACATTTGAAGACCCTGATAGTTGGCAGGCAATAGGGAGCAAATGTAATATCAGATTGCCAGGAGGCAAAAAAAAGCCCTTTTTTCCAACAACCTAATTGTGTAGAACTGTTTCATTTAAAATATATACTTTTTAATGTCCTTTATTAATAAATAACTAAAAAAACAAACCACACAGATATTAAAAGTACAATGCAGGCTGGTAGTGAAAACCGACACATCAGTGCCTGGGTTGTACTATGCTGTCAAAGTTACTAGCAATCAAAATCAGTGGCTGCAGTCCACCACTTATTAATCTATTTGCTATAACTGCCAGAGGCTTGCATTTATTTAAAATTCAGCTAGCCCCCTCCAACTTGTTTCGTTAAACATGTAGCGTATTCAGGGGTTTTGGGCCAATGGCGGCATGCTCCAAACTTCTACTATTTATAACCTTCAGATGACGTTTAGGGGGCATGCCGGCATGACCAGCCAATCAAAATTAGTCTTAAGGGTCGAGCCTTTCCATGACGTGATGGATATATAAGCCATCCAATTGAAATTCCCTATGTCCGTTCAATCAGACACGCGCACTGGCGCATGCACATGAATATTATAAATGCATTTGACGTCTAAAGTGTCGGATAAACCTAAATGCGCATGTCAAAAGACTTAGATGCTCAGAAGCTAGATAGACTGCGCATGCCAAGGGACTTAGTCCCAGAGAATTATTACCATCGGTACTCCCATAAAGGAGAGGTAAATTGTGAGAGTGCTGAGACTTAACCAATGGAGCTCCAATGCCTGTCATTGCTAAATCGTTAGGCATAATTAGAAGTGGCTTGTTAAAATGTTAGAGATGTGACCCTACGTGATTTAGAAGTCTATCAAGGAGAAAAGTGAAAAAGGTGAAATCAAAAGCCAGGCAAGAAGAATAGCCAAACTAATAAGAATAGCTATTTGGCCATAAGGGGACCAGTCTCTTAATAATTAAATAAAAAATTAGGAAGTACAAAAATACATCTATCTCTAGAGGGGGAAACGGGGATGCCACCAGAAATAAGGGGTAGTTCAAACTTTGCACTTTTCTTTTATTATATATACATAATATTGAGGAATAGTATTGACTATGGTAAATGTAAAATAATTTTTACTTAATTCCATATCTAAGACAAATATATCAAAGAAATGCCGCAAACGTAAAAGGCGATGAATCCAGCGGGCCTCTTCCTATAACAATTTTCAATCAAGATCGCCACCTCAGGGGCCCAATTTTAATTGGGTAATACCCCAAAATTTAAGTGACTTAATCTTTCCATCATGTACTGATCTGATATGCCTTGACAAAAGTGTGTCTTCTTTGTTATTTATTGAACCGAGGGGCTTAGAGATGCGTCTTCTCATTTGTTGGACCGTTTTTCCCACATACAATTTGGAGGCATGGGCATTTCGCCGCATATATCACTCCACTGCTTTGACAGTTGATAAATGGTCTAATTTAATAAGACCTACCATTGGCAGGGTTACAGAATTTCTTAGTTGTCGGCATAAGAGCACAAAATGAACATCTCCATGGGTGGGAACCCTTAATGGGAGACATAAGTCAAGTACTTCGTGAGATTCGCTGCCTAGAGAAATGGCTGTGATCCAAGAATTGCCGAAGGTATTTTCCCCTCCGATATGTAATGCTAGGAGTAGCTGATATAACATCACAAAAATAAGGGTCAGCACATATCATAGGCCAATATCTTCGTAAAATATTGGCAACCTGAGAATAACAGACATCATATGTACCAATACATATAATGTCTGTGGAAGACTGTCAATTTAATACTTTAACTTTAAGGAATGGTCACTTCTATTAGCCGCCCTGGCCCTGGCATAGGCCCTATGTAATGGCAGGAAGGAGGTGAAGGGAAAGTGAGCCCTAATCTACCCACCGCCCTGTCCCTGCCTACTTGCAACGACCCGCCCTAGGCGACGGGGTACAACTGGGCGGCGGTCCCTACGCTGTCTAAGTGCACGGGAGAACAAACAGGGAACACGCAAGGGAAGGGGCAGTAGCCCACGGAACGCCGCGAGGAAACGGAGCGGTGAATGAGTAGTCAGGACCAGGATGAAGTGGAGTATACCCAAGTGAGCACGGAGGAGGAAGCAAGCCAGAGGCAAAGCAAAGCAGGTTAAGCGGAACTGCAGCAAGGCAGAAGCACGGCAGAAGCAGGCTGGAGCAAGCAGCAGTGGGGCCAGGAATCCAGAAGAATTACAAGCACTGAGGAGGAGAACACGGCAGGTAATAAAGGACAGGGGGCGGAGCTAACTCCGACTGACCAGGCCGCGATAGGCTCTCCCACTCCTGAGCCTGCCACCCTGGTTGGTGGGAGATGGTGTCAGTCGAACAGGTCTGGCCTCAGGTGTGGATTGATTAATCCCAGGAGTATACCTAGACGTAGTACCTGGCAGATCCCTAACACCCTATGTAGACTTTTCTTAGGATAGCCTCGGGCTAGGAATTGTTGGCATAACCCGTCACACTCTTGTTAGAAGATATGCTCATCCAAGCACTTTATTTTAGCCCTGCTATCAATATGGCATGTATGCCCCTTCCATATGCCACAGATTGAAGCTTGGTGCTTGAAAATGTGATAATTTTCAGATCTTCGCGACAACTGCTACTTCCCCTATTTGCATAACCTTAAGGCGTGGTGTTGCAATTTCAGTGTTGAGGAGGGTATATATCTGCGTATGAGATCGACACTGTATATATTAGGACCTTTCACACACTTGTTTGATAATTATTGTTTACATTATTTGTGTAATATACATACTGTGGGTTTGATATATTAAGTTTCTCTTAGATAATCGCTAATATGTTTAGAGGTTATGGCAACTTATGATAGTTTGCGATATGATAAGACATGTGCACATTATGCAACCTGACACTTAGAATTTGAATGAGCGCAGTAGCTGATCGGAGCCGATTCTAGCTTTTCTGCTCCCTGAAGCGAAAATTGAAATGGCACCCCCCGGATCTTGATTGACATTTGCTTGGCTGTCTTACATCACTACCAGCTTCCTCCATTTCCTTGTATTCCACTGGCATGTAAGGTGCAGCGATAAAGCCGGGCAGAGTACACCTTGCTGCACGGTGCATGCCCATAGAGTGCTAGGCAATGGCGCATCCGAGAAAGTTGGAGGAGACTGGTAGTGATGTAGAACAGCCAGGGGGATGTCAATCAAACAGGTGGGTTTGGAGTCAGGACTGTGTGAGACTCTTCAGGACAGCGGCACCATGCATGACCCTTTAACCGGTTCAGGATCGGGCTAATTTTTGCCTTCAGGACCAGACACCATTTAGCCATTTTTAGCACGCGTTAGTTAAATTGCTATAACTTTTTTATTTGTTTGGCTAGCGACGTGATTTTTGCGATGTTTTTTCTGTAGACAATGCAGGTTTCTTTTTTTTTTTTTTTATCATTTTTATACACATCCTTTTTGCTATTTTTAAATTTTCAGGCTTAACGTTTGAAAATAATAGTAAAATAATAGTAATAATAGTGCCTATTTTTTTCTGGTAATAACATAGTTTTACCCTAAAATAGACATTTTATTTGTGATCGTACTTGTGTACCGTAAATTTTAATATATTACATGTCTACTTTAGGGTAATTGGGTCAGGGCTAGCGTTACAACAATGATTGGAGGGGGGGACGTTTTTATTTGGGTGGGTATTTTATGTGTACTTATTATTAATTTTTTTGCACTTTATTTTACTTTTATTTTTTTATTATTATGGTCTGTCCCTCAAAGGTCACAAAAGACCTTTGGGGGACTTTATATATTTTTTTACTTTCTTCTTTTACACCACGTTTTTCCACTATAACTGGGGCTGCACAACAGCCCCAGTTACAGGGGAAATCAGCCTTCTTGTAGTGCCGATTGTCACTAACAGGGCTGTGCTGGGTCTAGTAAGACCCAGCAGCAGCCTGCCACTAACGTCATTCCGGCGATCATATGACCAGTCACATGATCACCGGGATCAATAGAGACAGGGGCGCTGCCGCAGTCTTTATTCATATACACAGTGCTCATTGAGCGCTGAATAGAAGAGATCAGAGAAGATAGAAGCAGCGCTCTTACTTCTCACTTCAATCACTCTATGCATCGAACTATGGTTGCTTCTATGGAAATACAGCCCCGGCTGTGTGGAGTATAGAACTTTTTTTATCTAACAACACAAATAATAAGATTACTATATTTTGCTTAAGTTATATCTTATGCTGGCCAAATAGACAGACTCTATTTCTTGTAAACATTTATTAGAATGCAGCTCCAAATACTTTGTTCCTAAATACATTTGAATCAATTAATGTTTATAGCCAGAAGCTTCTTACTTCCCAACAATAGTGACTTCATCTTTATCAGTCAAATATTTAATATTAAGTTAATACTCTGTACTTTAGCCAAAAGGTCTAGACTAGCCACTTTTTAAATCCTACATAGTGAAACTTAATAAAATATGCACCCAGCAAGAAAATTATTTAATGCTATTGCCTTTTATTATTAATTTTAGGATGAATTCCCAATTTGCCAGCTAAAGCCTAAGCAAAAGTATTTTAAATATGCAAAAAAAAAAAATACACTTAACTCAGAACTCTTCTTAAAGGAAAATCATCAATTTTTTTATGCAATTATTATAATTTCTAAGGCCCAGTTCACACAGTTTTTTTTACGCTGATTTTGCAGCAATCAGAATCAGCATAAAAAAAATGGCCAAAACAGTCTCCCATTGATTTCAAAGGAAGGCAGAGTCATTTTTTTTCCGCTGCGGTTTTTATCCACTCACTCTAAAAGAAAAAAAAAAAAGAAGCATGCTCTTTCTTGCAGAGAAAGCAGTGAATAATTAAATGAAAAACTAAGCAAAAATTGTGGCAAGAATTTGCAGACAGGTAAAAATCTGCCTCAAACTTCCTGAAGGAATTTTGAGGCAGAATTTTCTGCCTGCAAAAAAAAAAACTGTGTGAACGGGACATAAGGGAAATAGATGAGGAAATGCAGTCAATTTTACAGTAGGCTAATTTAAAAATTTATAAACGCTCTGAGCAATGCACTGGTGAATGGTAGGCTCTTAAGTATCTAATTGATATTAAGCAGTTTTAACCCTTAGTTCCAATATCAACAAAATAAAGTCTAGGGTTTATGTTGTATATGGAACATGTTAAGTTCACGGGGTCAAATTAGGACTGCCACGTTTTACCTCAAATAATCACCCACTCTTTTTTTTTTTTTCTTGGGCACATCTATATTAACATTTTTGGCCTGTAACTAAGTTATATTCATCAGCACTACATAGTGTTGGACTGGCTCACCAGAGTACTAGAGGATCCTTCAGTGGGCCCAGGCTTTGACACAATGAGGGTCTAACAGAAGGCAAATCTACTTGAAGGCAATTGCTACTAGAGTCTATTTTTTGTGGACAGACTCACAAAAATAACTATGAATCTTATTGATGATGCTGTATTTCCTGGGTGCAATGATAACCATTATGTTGTTAAAGTGTATAGATGGAGGATGGGCCCTCAGAGTTATCTCCTCTGGTGGGAACATGAATACGCTGGCACCACACCTTTTCTTCTTTCTATCATTTACTTTTAGTGGTATTGATTGGTGGTACAATAACAGTGTGTAATGTCTGTTGTTTTTTTCCATATATAGTATGATAACCCCTTAACCCCTTCCCGCTATTGGGCGTGACTGTACGTCCAGAAACAAAGTGAGTTCCAGCAGACGGGCGTACAGTCACGTCTCATAGATAAAGCGCGCACAGGAGCTGTGCGCGCTTTATCTTCAGCGGCTGTCAGCTGTTATACACAGCTGACATCCCGCTTCAATGGCTGTGATGGCTGTTATCGCCGATCACAGCCATTTAACCCCTTCAATGCAGCTGTCAATGACGTCCGCCGCATTGAAGTGGTTTACAGAGGGAGGGAGCTCCCTCTGTAGCCCCCGGGCCCCCCCCCGCGATGGATCGCGGGTGGCGATGGTTGCTATGGCAATCAGGAAGCCGTTGCTAGGCTTCCTGGTTGCCCAGGTACGGAAGCCTATTAGGTCCTGCCCGAGGCAGGACCTAATACGCTAACTGTCAGTTGATGAATGACAGTTACAATACACTGCACTACATAAGTAGTGCAGTGTATTGTACCGGGGATCAGAAGACCAGATCTTCAAGTCCCCAGGTCAGTATAAAAGAAAAAGTGAAAAAAGTAAAAAAAAAATGTGAAAGAAAAATAAATAAATAAAAGTTTTAACTAATAAAAACAATAAATCGCCCTGATTCCCTGATCAACTCCTTTATTATTAGAAAAAAATGAAAACATGAAAAAAAACTATACATAATAAGTATCGCCGCATTTGGAACGGCCTGATCTATAAAAATGGCACATTATTTTTACCGCACGGTGAACACCGTAAAAAATGTTAATAAAAAACAATGACAGCATTTTATTTTTTGGTCATCTTGTCTCAAAAAAAATTTGAATAAATAGTGATCAAAAAGTTGCAAGTAACGCAAAATGGTACCAATGTAAACTACAGTTTGTCATGCATAAAACAAGCCCTCCCTTAGTGATATCAACGAAAAAATAAAAACGTTATGGCTGTCAGAAAATGGCAACACTAAAACATGATTTTTTTAGAAAAGAGTATTTTTATTGTGGGAACGTAGTGAAACTTAAAAAAACGATATAAATTTGGTGTCGCTTTAATCGTATCGCCCCGCAGAATAAAGTTAACATGTTGTTTATACTGCACGGTGAACACTGTAAAAAAAAAAAAAAAACGAAAAAAAAAAACGTGCTGGAATGGCTGTTTTTTTGGTTTCCTCATCTCCCAAAAAATGGAATAAATAGTGATAAAAAAATAAAATTGCATGTACCCCAAGATGGAACCAATAAAAATTACAGCTCGTTCCACAAAAAACGCGCATGTACATATTATTCAGAATCATAAGAGGTATATTCATTAGATGAAGGCTGCAAAATTGAAGCCCATTGTATCAGGCAATGATAGCCTCACTCAAGGCATCAGCCTATATGTAGATGAGGTGCTCTCATCATTCGTTACCTCATTACCGTCATATCTCAAAGATACCAAAGACACTATCACCAGGATCCAGGACATCCAGGTCAACTCATCCACCTTGATTGCCAGTATAGACGTGGAGTCTTTAAAAATAGAAAGAGAAACACCTCCAGCTCACCTTCGTTGCAAATGTGGTTTGGGATGATCGTGCACGGGTCCTCGTGTCGGCACACGATAGGTAGACGAAACTAGGAAAAATAGGATTGGATCCAGCACAGAAAATTAGATAAAACGGAAAGAATATTTCCAAGTTTAATGGGCCAGTATGTTTGGCTGATTAAAATCAGGAATCAGGGATAAGGAGCACAGCGTGACATCCTGATAGTGTAAGGAAAAAATAGTAATGGTGATGAATTAGAAGCCTACGCGTTTCAGACGCTGCGAGCGTCCTTAATCATGGCTGAAGCTGATTCCTGATTTTAATCAGCCAAACATACTGGCCCATTAAACTTGGAAATATTCTTTCCGTTTTATCTAATTTTCTGTGCTGGATCCAATCCTATTTGTCCTAGTGGAGTCTTTATATACAAGTATACAACATGAGATGGGTATCACCGCAGTCACTCATTTTTTGAGCACTAGGGGCACACAATTTCATATGCACAATAATTTTGTTCTGTCACTTTTACGGTTTCTTTTCACCCATAATTACTTTATCTTTGACAGGAAATTTTATCATCAGATAAAAGGCACGGCAATGGGCACAGCATGTGCCCCCACTTATGCCAACTTATTTTTGGGGTGGTGGAAAGATACAATTGTCTTTTCAGACGATTTACTTTGCTACACATGTCACATACTATTTTGGGGTTGTTATATAGACGACATATTGATTTTTTGGGAGGGAGACTCCACGACTTTCCTGAACTTCCTGTCTGTACTGAACAGTAATGCTATTGGCATGAGATTCACACATGAAATTCATCATGCAGAAATTGTATTTCTAGATTTGCGGATCTCTCTGGATCCTGATGGTAGTGTCCAGACTAAGATAAGTTGTAAGCCCACAGCTACTAACAGTCTCCTCCATTGGGATAGTCATCACCCCCCGGCATTAAAAAGGGGTATCCCAGTGGGTCAGTATCTGAGAGCAAGAATGAACTGCTCAGATGAAGCATCTTTTAAGACTGAATTTGATGGTTTATTTAAAAAATGTATGGCTCAGGGTTACCCGAAAAAACATTTACATAGGGCCTATGCCAGAGCCAGTGCGACAAAAAGGCAGGATCTTCTTTGTGAAGCCACACGCATCAGAAATGTTAACTCTATAGAACCCACCCCTGTTATCAGATGCATCGGTACTTACGATGCATGTTCCTCCCAAGTCAGAAAGATCTTAGAAAAATACTGGCCTATTCTAAGGGCAGATCCTGATCTATGTGATCGGATCTCTCCCATCCCCAGTGTAACGTACAGAAGAGGGAAGAATCTACGGGAATATCTGGTCCATAGCCATTATTCAAAACCGTCACCTACTTCTACATGTTGGCTTAGCACAACAATTACAGGCTCACATCCATGTGGCAGATTCTCGTTCTGCCCATATATGCCCGTCACCAAAAGTTTTTGTAACATCTCGGATGGTAAGACATATCAGATCAAAAAATTCATGAACTGCCAGAGTAGCGGTTTGGTATATGTGGCACAATGCCCCTGTCCGAAACTGTACGTAGGAAAAACGATTCAGGAACTCAGGAGAAGAATCTCTCGACATTGTTTCTCAATTAATGGAAAAGTAGACACACCACTATCGAGACATGTTCGCTCTCTTCATGGTGGTGATACTCGAGTGTTAAAATTCTGGGGTATATCTCTGGTCAGGATGGGCCCACGGTCGGGCAATCTTGACCGTAAACTGTTGCAGGAGGAGGCCAGATGGATATATCGCCTTAATACTCTGAGCCCTGTTGGACTCAATGAGGGCTTCAATTTTGCAGCCTTCATCTAATGAATATACCTCTTATGATTCTGAATTATTATTAACTATTAAAAATCGGAAAATATGCGTGCAATAAATATTCATGCAGGTTGCTTGGTTGGGCTAACCATCATATTAAATTTATACACCTTATTATTGGAATGGTTAATGCATTGATGCACACGTTCCTGTTTGAATAATTATTTTGATCTACGTATTTTCTGAGACATATTGAGATAGTGGTTCTGACTACCCTATATGTTTTTTATTGTATCATTGATAACAGCGCGCCTTATGTGTACACAACTGTGTTGTTGCACAGTACTGATACTTGGCCACTCTCTCTTTTTCCCCCTTTCTCAATATTGTATCTATCTGTGGGCACGTCCCCCGGAGCGGCACTATATGCACCTATTGATCTATGCCTGGTTCGCTGGTAATTTACAGTGAACCCTGCATAGTTGTGCAGTGAATGCCTGGCAACTTGTCATCTATTGTACTAATGTATGTGCTTTTGCACGATATGGTTGATGAGGAGGTATGATGGTGTGTAATAACACACAGGGGGCGTACACATGTAATAGCTCCGCCATGATTCCTCCCTGATTGGTTGCCCTCTGCATCCATCAGGGGGGATGGTCAGTCATGTCTCTCTCCTCTACGTACTTGAGAATTTCAGAGAACCCTTCACAAGTGTGCAGTGTCTGCTTGGCTGTTTGCCCTTTAGAGTACTGCTAGATGGGCTTTTTGTACATCGGTAAAATACCATTGAGGAGGAGGTTTAGTGTATGGGAATACACGGGGGGCGGACACTTGTCACAGCCCCGCAGTGATTCCTCCCTGATTGGCTGCCTCCTATGTCCGTCTGAGGAGATGGGAGCTATGTCTCTCCCCTCCAAGCTCTATTGGACAGAGCCGTTGTGCCCCTCTCATTGGCCCTCGATGATGGTCACTGATTGGCCTGTGGGGATGTCAGTCAGGCCGTCCCAGGGGCTTGGCTGCAATCATGGCATGTGATTGGTTGGCCTGATTCCCAGCTGTTCCTTCCGGACAGCTTAATACAGGCTTGTTTCATCGGCGCGCTGCCATTAATCCCCTGAACCCCTGAGGACGCTGTCTAGCACAGCGAAACATGTCAGGGGGGGGGCTCTGATACCTACAATTTTTAATCCAATATGAACCTCCGTTGCTTTCCACATATGATAATGTTTGACTCACTGGTCTTCAGCCGCGAGCAATACTGAATACAAATACACGTGGTCTAATGTGCACAGTCTGCTTATACCCTAAACGGAGGTGATATTACTCATTTTAATTAATTAGTGTAGTCAGTCTTTTTTGCTTTATAGAAGCACAATCAAATTTTTTCATTTATTTATTTGTCCACTTATTTAGTCATTGGCAGTTGGATTAAAAGGAATTTTTCTGCTGGTAGCAGTTTTTTGTAAATATTTTAGAAAACATTAAAACGTAAAACCACAATCAAAAACACATTGATAAAACGAATACAATGAATAATTTGTTTAGAAACATAAAAACTTGGTGATAGTGATACATAAAAATAATGCGTAAAACTATAAAGAGTATTTGTAAAGGATCTGCCAGGCACTGCGGGGTTAACTCCCAGAACTAATCAGTCAGCACCTGAGAATACTTCCCTGAGACTGACTCCTGCTTCCACCATTCAGGCTGGCAGGCTTAGGAGTGGGAGAGCCTATCGTAACCTGGCCAGACTCAGCTAGCTCCCGCCCTCGGTCTATTTAAGCCTGCACTTCCTGTCCCTCGGTGCTTGTTATTGCTTTGGTTTCCTTCCTTGTGGTTCCTGGCCCAGCTACAGCTCCTGCTATTTTTGATCCTGCTCCATACCGACCCTGGCTTACCGACTACTCTTCTGCTTTTCGTTTTGTACCTCGCACACTCCTGGCTTGACTCGGCTCGTTCACCACTCTGGTTGCTCACGGTGTTGCCGTGGGCAACGGCCCCTTTTCCTTGCTTGTGTTCCTTGTATGTTTGTCGTGTTTGTCGTGCACTTACTGAGCGCAGGGACCGCCGCCCAGTTGTACCCCGTCGCCTAGGGCGGGTCGTTGCAAGTAGGCAGGGACAGAGTGGCGGGTAGATTAGGGCTCACTTGTCCGTCTCCCTACCCCCTGCCGTTACATAATAACAAGCCCATACCTAGTCTACCCCTGGTCCCTGACACCACTATGGATCCCCGTGAGACCCTGGCTCAGCAAATGCAGGGTCTCTCCCTACAGGTCCAGGCCCTGGCTCAGAGGGTCAACCAGCCTGATGCTACCCTGGTAGTTCCCCGCACCGCACCTCTTGAACCCCACCTCAAGTTGCCCGACCGGTTCTCAGGGGACCGGAGGACTTTTCTCTCCTTTCGGGAGAGTTGTAGGCTTTACTTTCGTTTAAAGCCTCAATCCTCAGGTTCTGAGAGCCAGCGGGTGGGTATAATTATGTCCCGGCTCCAGGAAGGGCCCCAAGAGTGGGCCTTCTCCTTGGCTCCTGACGCCCCTGAACTTTCCTCCGTTGATCGTTTCTTTTCTGCTCTCGGACTTATTTATGACGAGACTGACAGGACTGCCTTTGCCGAGAGTCAGCTGGTGACCTTAAGTCAGGGTAAGAGACCTGTTGAGGAGTATTGCTCTGACTTTCGGAAGTGGTGCGTAGCTTCTCGGTGGAATGACCCTGCCTTAAGGTGCCAGTTTAGGTTGGGTCTGTCGAATGCCCTGAAAGACCTGCTAGTTAGCTATCCCTCTTGTGACTCCCTAGACCAGGTTATGGCTTTAGCGATACGACTTGACCGACGTCTCAGGGAACGACAACGTGAACGTTTATGTGTTTTCTCCTCCGACTCCCCCATGATGCCTCCCGAAGCTCCGTTGCTTCGTTCCTCCCCGAAAGATTCAGAGATACCTATGCAACTCGAGGCCTCCGTGTCCCCCCAACAACGTAGAGAATTCCGCAGGAAGAATGGTCTCTGCTTCTACTGTGGGGACGACAAGCATCAAGTGAACAACTGTCCTAAGCGTAAGGTTGCAGCCAGAGAACTTCCGCGTCTAAGTGATCATCGGGGAGGTCACTTGGGCGCACAGGTATTTCCCGTAAATATGAGATGTACTAAGATCTTGCTTCCCTTTCAGGTCTCTTTTGGTGGTAGGTCTGCTACCGGCAGTGCTTTCGTGGATTCAGGGTCCTCTACTAATATCATGTCTGTGGAATTTGCTATGTGCCTTGCTATGCCTCTTATTGATTTGCCTAAACCTGTCCCGGTAGTGGGTATCGACGCCACTCCTCTTGCTAATGGTTATTTTACACAGCATACCCCTGTTTTTGAACTCCTTGTTGGCTCCATGCATTTGGAGCAATGCTCTGTACTGTTGATGCAGGGATTATCGTACGATTTGGTGCTAGGTCTTCCCTGGTTGCAGTTGCATAATCCTACGTTTGACTGGAATACTGGGGAGCTAACCAAATGGGGTAATGAATGTTGTACGTCATGTTTTTCTGTTAATTCTATTTCTCCCCCTAAGGAGGCGAATACGCTACCCGAGTTTGTTCAGGACTTCGCTGATGTTTTCTCTAGGGAGGCCTCCGAAGTGTTACCTCCTCATAGAGAATACGATTGCGCTATCGAATTGGTACCAGGAGCTAAGCTTCCTAAGGGTAGGATATTTAATCTTTCTTGTCCCGAACGTGAAGCTATGAGAGTGTATATCCAGGAATCCCTGGCCAAGGGTTACATTCGTCCCTCTTCTTCTCCGGTAGGTGCTGGCTTCTTCTTCGTGGGGAAGAAGGATGGTGGTCTTAGGCCATGCATTGACTACCGTAGCCTGAATAAGGTCACGGTAAGGAACCAGTATCCCCTTCCTTTGATTCCTGATCTCTTTAATCAGGTTCAGGGGGCCCAATGGTTTTCTAAATTGGATCTACGGGGGGCGTATAACCTTATTCGCATCAAAGAGGGGGATGAGTGGAAGACTGCGTTTAACACGCCCGAAGGCCATTTCGAATACCTCGTCATGCCCTTTGGGTTGTGTAATGCCCCTGCGGTCTTCCAGAATTTCATAAATGAGATTTTGAGAAATTACCTGGGGATTTTTCTGGTAGTGTACCTTGATGACATACTGGTGTTTTCCAAGGACTGGTCCTCCCACGTGGAGCATGTCAGGAAGGTGCTCCAGGTCCTTCGGGAAAATAAACTGTTTGCCAAAACCGAAAAATGTGTGTTTGGGGTACAGGAGATTCCATTTTTGGGTCAAATCCTCACTCCTCATGAATTCCGCATGGACCCCGCCAAGGTTCAGGCTGTGGCGGAATGGGTCCAACCTGCCTCCCTGAAGGCGTTACAGTGTTTTTTGGGGTTTGCTAATTATTACAGGAGATTTATTGCTAACTTCTCGGTCATCGCTAAGCCCCTTACGGACCTCACTCGCAAAGGTGCTGATCTCCTCCACTGGCCTCCTGAGGCTGTCCAGGCTTTTGAGGTCCTTAAGAAGTGCTTTGTCTCGGCCCCGGTGCTGGTTCAGCCCAACCAAATGGAGCCATTTATCGTGGAAGTTGACGCATCTGAGGTGGGAGTGGGGGCTGTCTTGTCCCAGGGTACCAGGTCCCTCACCCATCTCCACCCCTGTGCCTACTTCTCCAGGAAGTTTTCGCCAACTGAAAGTAACTATGATATTGGCAACCGCGAACTCTTAGCCATTAAATGGGCATTTGAAGAGTGGCGCCACTTCCTGGAGGGGGCTAGGCACCAGGTAACGGTCCTTACCGACCACAAGAATCTGGTGTTCCTAGAATCTGCCCGGAGGCTAAACCCGAGACAAGCTCGATGGGCGTTATTTTTTACCAGATTCAATTTTTTGGTTACCTATAGGGCTGGGTCTAAAAATATTAAGGCTGATGCACTGTCGCGTAGCTTCATGGCCAGCCCTCCTTCGGAGGAAGATCCTGCTTGTATTTTGCCTCCAGGTATAATCATTTCCTCGATCGATTCTGATTTAGTCTCTGAAATTGCTGCTGATCAAGGTGCAGCTCCCGGGAACCTTCCTGAGAAGCTGTTTGTTCCCCTGCAATTCCGGCTAAGGGTACTTAGGGAAAATCATGACTCCGCACTATCTGGCCATCCAGGCATCCTGGGTACCAAACACCTCATTACCAGAAATTATTGGTGGCCTGGGTTGCCTAAAGACGTTAAGGCCTACGTCGCCGCTTGTGAGGTTTGTGCTAGGTCCAAGACTCCCAGGTCCCGACCAGCGGGCTTACTGCGTTCGTTGCCCATTCCCCAGATACCTTGGACACATATCTCCATGGATTTTATCACAGATTTTCCTCCATCCCAAGGCAAGTCGGTGGTGTGGGTGGTGGTGGACCGCTTCAGTAAGATGTGCCACTTTGTGCCCCTCAAGAAACTACCCAACGCCAAAACGTTGGCTACCTTGTTTGTCAAACACATCCTGCGTCTCCATGGGGTCCCTGTCAATATTGTTTCGGACAGAGGGGTACAATTTGTTTCATTGTTTTGGAGAGCCTTCTGTATGAAGTTGGGGATTAATCTGTCCTTCTCCTCTGCCTTCCATCCTGAAACCAATGGCCAAACGGAGAGGACTAATCAGTCTCTAGAACAATACTTAAGGTGTTTTGTCTCTGACTGTCAATTTGATTGGGTCTCTTTCATTCCCCTCGCCGAATTTTCCCTTAATAACCGGGTCAGTAACTCGTCTGGGGTCTCTCCTTTTTTTTGTAATTTTGGGTTTAATCCACGGTTCTCCTCCGTTTCACCTGGTAGTTCCAACAATCCTGAGGTAGAGGTCGTTCATCGGGAACTGTGCACAGTCTGGGCCCAGGTTCAGAAAAACCTAGAGGTGTCCCAGAGCGTACAAAAAACTCAGGCTGATAAAAAACGTTCTGCTAACCCCCTGTTTATGGTCGGGGATCTGGTGTGGTTGTCGTCTAGGAACCTGCGTCTCAAGGTTCCGTCCAAGAAGTTTGCTCCCCGGTTTATTGGGCCGTATAAGGTCATTGAGGTCCTCAATCCTGTCTCCTTCCGGCTGGAGTTACCCCCGTCTTTTCGGATACACGACGTGTTTCATGCCTCCCTCCTCAAACGCTGCTCCCCGTCCTTGGCTCCCTCGAGGAGACCTCCTGTTCCCATCCTCACCCCGGAGGGGGTGGAATTCGAGGTGGCCAGGATTGTGGACAGTAAGATGGTCCAAGGCTCCCTCCAGTACCTGGTCCATTGGAGAGGATACGGGCCCGAGGAGAGGACTTGGGTACCCGCCCGGGATGTTCACGCTGGGGTATTGGTCAGGAGGTTCCACCTGCGTTTCCCCAGTAAGCCAGGTCCACTTAGAAAGGGTCCGGTGGCCCCTCATAAAAGGGGGGGTACTGTAAAGGATCTGCCAGGCACTGCGGGGTTAACTCCCAGAACTAATCAGTCAGCACCTGAGAATACTTCCCTGAGACTGACTCCTGCTTCCACCATTCAGGCTGGCAGGCTTAGGAGTGGGAGAGCCTATCGTAACCTGGCCAGACTCAGCTAGCTCCCGCCCTCGGTCTATTTAAGCCTGCACTTCCTGTCCCTCGGTGCTTGTTATTGCTTTGGTTTCCTTCCTTGTGGTTCCTGGCCCAGCTACAGCTCCTGCTATTTTTGATCCTGCTCCATACCGACCCTGGCTTACCGACTACTCTTCTGCTTTTCGTTTTGTACCTCGCACACTCCTGGCTTGACTCGGCTCGTTCACCACTCTGGTTGCTCACGGTGTTGCCGTGGGCAACGGCCCCTTTTCCTTGCTTGTGTTCCTTGTATGTTTGTCGTGTTTGTCGTGCACTTACTGAGCGCAGGGACCGCCGCCCAGTTGTACCCCGTCGCCTAGGGCGGGTCGTTGCAAGTAGGCAGGGACAGAGTGGCGGGTAGATTAGGGCTCACTTGTCCGTCTCCCTACCCCCTGCCGTTACAGTATTGCTTGAAAGACAAATAACGAAGATACAGGGGAAAATATATTCTCATATAAAACCAGATGAAACAAAGTTTTTTTAATTGCTTAATAAAACTTTTAGAGTTGTTGAAACGTTATAGTGGCTTTAGAGTAAACGTAATTGTGGAGGGTTGCTAGGTTACACAGAGGATGCTTGAACGCGTCTCTGTGACCTAGACAACCAATTGAACTACAGAAGCCGAGGATGGTCGTAACGTAGAGTGAAATAGAGCATAGTGTACCGACAAGACTGCAATGGGTGAGTTGCAGAAAAAAAGTGGCTATATATGTATGTGTATGTATTTACCTTTTATCTGAACAGTTTGCAGACATGTAGGACATAGTTAAAGTGAATCTTTTCACATAATTAGATGAAAAACCTTTGTGTATCATACTAGGTAATTTAAATAGATCTTAACATTTATATATGAGAATAAATATGTTGAATATACAATACATATCAAAAATAGATATGTTTAAGACTAGTTACTTTTTTTCAAATAATTATTCACTTATCTCATGTTTGCAAAAAATAGCATTTGGTCTATCAGCTGATGTATGCAAGAAGGGTAAGGAGAAAAAACGTTTTTATTATTATGAATGCCTAAAATTGAGATACGTTAGTCCAATGTAGACTCAGAGATATCATTAAGGCCCCCTGGGTGTAGTGTTTGCAATCTGAATATCCAATAATTTTCTCTCTGTTTGAGTTTACTAAACCTATTGGGAACATCTGGATGGATATCTTCAATAGGGGTAATATTAATTTTATTGAATTGACAATTATGTGCGTGTGCACAATGACGGGAAACGCTGTGTTCTAAAAAACCGGTATTAACATTAAATCGATGTTTGTTTATTCTGGAGCGCAAGCATTGTGTGGTCCTCCCTATGTATTGTAATTGACATGGACACTCCATTAGATAGATCACATAAGAGCTACTGCAGTTAAGGACTAACGTATCTCAATTTTAGGCATTCATAATAATAAAAACGTTTTTTCTCCTTACCCTTCTTGCATACATCAGCTGATAGACCAAATGCTATTTCTTTGCAAACATGAGATAAGTGAATAATTATTTGAAAAAAAGTAACTAGTCTTAAACATATCTATTTTTGATATGTATTGTATATTCAACATATTTATTGTCATATATAAATGTTAAGATCTATTTAAATTACCTAGTGTGATACACAAAGGTTTTTCATCTAATTATGTGAAAAGATTCACTTTAAGGGTATGTGCACACACACTAATTACGTCCGTAATTGACGGACGTATTTCGGCCGCAAGTACCGGACCGAACACAGTGCAGGGAGCCGGGCTCCTAGCATCATAGTTATGTACGATGCTAGGAGTCCCTGCCTCGCTGCAGGACAACTGTCCCGTACTGTAATCATGTTTTCAGTACGGGACAGTTGTCCTGCAGCGAGGCAGGGACTCCTAGCATCGTACATAAGTATGATGTTAGGAGCCCGGCTCCCTGCACTGTGTTCGGTCCGGTACTTGCGGCCGAAATACGTCCGTCAATTACGGACGTAATTAGTGTGTGTGCACATACCCTAACTATGTCCTACATGTCTGAAAACTGTTCAGATAAAAGGTAAATACATACACATACATATATAGCCACTTTTTTCTGCAACTCACCCATTGCAGTCTTCTCGGTACACTACGCTCTATTTCACTCTACGTTATGACCATCCTCGGCTTCCGTAGTTCAATTGGTTGTCTAGGTCACAGAGACGCATTCAAGCGTCCTCTGTGTAACCTAGCAACCCTCCACAATTACGTTTACTCTAAAGCCACTGTAACGTTTCAACAACACTAAAAGTTTTATTAAGCAATTAAAAAACTTTGTTTCATCTGGTTTTATATGAGAATATATTTTCCCCTGTATCTTCGTTATTTGTATTTCAAGCAATACTATTTATAGTTTTACGCATTATTTTTATGTATCACTATCACCAAGTTTTTATGTTTCTAAACAAATTATTAATTGTATTTGTTTTATCAATGTGTTTTTGATTGTGGTTTTACGTTTTAATGTTTTCTAAAAGAACCGGTTGTAACGTCACGGTCGCACTCTGACCCCGGCAGACTTGGCGGTTTTTTCGTTCTTGTTAATTTGAATTCATTCTGATATATAAGGGTCAGAAGTCTAATGTGTACATGGCCTGAGGAAGACGCTTGTTCAGCGTCAAAACGCGTAGCCACTTCTTGTTCCAATAAAATATATTTTATACCGGACTAAACCTCTCTGCTATTCCGTTGATTTCACCACGCAGCAGCACCTTCAGAAGATCCATTTCTTTTCACTTCTCCCTTGAACTAGGTCATTTAAGACTTTTAATTAGTCGGAAGTACCACTTGTAAGAACCAGTGCACTTATCACATGTAATTGTAAGAATTACCAGTATCCTGATTAAGTAACAACTATATGTGTAATTAATTTGTATGTGTAGCAGGGCAATGTAATACACACACAAGAGAATAATTTATGAATACTGTATTCTGATTCTTAAAAATGAATTAAAATTATGGCAGGTTCAATTCGAAAATTACACTGCTACTGAAGAAGAAAAGCTAAAAGATCAAGAGCAGAGATAAGCAAATTTCCCTGAAAAAAAAAATATTTGGGTCCGCTTCTGTCTAACCGGCCGTCAGATTCAACTTATTCAGAATAAATATGTTGATTATGAAAGTGCCTCAATTGCCCTGAAAAGTCATGTACAACACTCTGATGTCTTTTAGGACTATATCCTATGTGTATCCACACAAAGCAGCAGCATTTTCTCATTGCACTATTGCACTATTTATAGTGACTATAACTCGTATGACTGTCCACTGAGTCATCAGTGACTCACACCTATACCCCTCATGATTGGCTGTGCTAGAGGAAGGGCTGCCCGCAAGACATTATAGGGAAGCCCGACAGGCCACCACACAAGGTCATGGGATCTAAATGGTGGCCACCATTTTTAGCGATTTGTGTGGGACAAATCCCAAAAGTTTTGAATTCGCTAAAATTCAAAACTTTTGGGAAATTTGTAATGCATTTGATTAACCCCTTAAGGACGCAGCCTAGTTTTGGCCTTAAGGCTCAGAGCCCATTTTTCAAATCTGACATATTTCACTTTATGTGGTAATAACGTCGGGATGCTTAAACCTACCCAAGCGATTCTGAGACTGTTTTCTCATGACACATTGGGCTTCATGTTCGTAGTAAAATTTGGTCGATATATTCAGTGTTTATTGGTGAAAAATTGCAAAATGTAGAGAAAATTTTGAAAAAATTGCATTTTTCAGAATTTTAATGCATCTGCTTGTAAAACAGACGGTTATACCACCCAAAGTAGTTACTAGTTCACATTTCCCATATGTCTACTTTAGATTGGCATCGTTTTTTGAACATTCTTTTATTTTTCTTGGACGTTACAAGGCTTAGAACATAAACAGCAATTTCTCATATTTTTAAGAAAATTTCAAAAGCCTTTTTTTTAAGGTACCTCTTGAGTTCTGAAGTGGCTTTGTGGGGCCTATGTATTAGAAACCCTGATAAAACACCCCATTTTAAAAACTAGACCCCTCAAAGTATTCAAAACAGCAGTTAGAAAGTTTTTTAACCCTTCAGGCATTTCACAGGAATTAAAGCAAAGTGGAGGTGAAATTTGCAAATTTCATTTTTCTTGCTGAATTTCAATTTTATTCATTTTTATTTTCTGTAACACAGAAGGTTTTACCAGAGAAACACTACCAAATATGTATTGTCCAGATTCTGCAGTTTTTATAAATGTCCCACATGTGGCCCTACTGCGCTCGTGGACTAAAACACAAGCCCTAGAAGCAAAGAAGCACCTAGTGCATTTTGAGTCCTCTTTTTTATTAGAATATATTTTAGGCAGCATGCCAGGTTTGAAGAGGTGTTGAGGTGCCAAAACAGTAGGAATCCCCCAATAGTGACCCCATTTTGGAAACTACACCCCTCAAGGAATTAATTTAGGGTTGTTGTTACCATTTTGACCGCACAGTTTTTTCACAGCACGTATTTGAATTGGGCTCTGAAATGAAAAAAATGTAATTTTTTCAAATAAAATGTCATTTGTGATCAAAATTTCTTATTTTCACAGGGAACAAAATACCCCATTTTGTTGCCCAATTTGTCCTTAGTGTGGCAATACCCCATTTGTGGGAATAAACTGCCGTTTGGGCCCATGGGAGGGCTCAGAAGGAAAGGAGCGCTATATGTTTGTTGGAGTCCAGATTTTGTTGGATTGGTTTTCGGGTGCCATGTCGCATTTGCAGAGCCTCAGAGGTATCAAAGCAATGGAAACCCACCAAAAGTGACCCCATTTTGGAAACTACACCCCTCAAGGATTTAATTTATGGTTGTTGTTAGCATTTTGACCACACAGTTTTTTCACAGCACCTATTTCAATTGGGCTGTGACATTAAAAAAATGAAATTTTTTCCAATAAGATGTAATTTTTTACCAAAATTTCTTATTTTCACAGGGAACAAAATACTCAGTTTTGTTGCCCAATTTCTCCTGAGTGCATCAATACCCCATTTGTGGCAATAAACTGCCGTTTGGGCCCATGGGAGGCCTCAGAAGTGAAGGAGCGCTGTGTGTTCTTTGGAGTACAGATTTTGCTGGTTTGGTTTTCGGGTGCCATGTCGCATTTGCAGAGCCCCAGAGGTATCAAAGCAATGGAAACCCACCAGAAGTGACCCCATTTTGGAAACTAAACCCCTCAAGGAATTCATTTATGGGTAATGTGACCATTTAGACTCCATAGTTTCTTCACAGAACTTATTTGAATTGGGCTGGGAATTAAAAAAAAATATATTTTTTCCAATAATATGTCATTTTAGCTCAAAAATTCTTATTTTCACAAGAAATAAAATACTCCATTTTGTTGCCCAATTTGTCCTGAGTGCGGCAATACCCCATTTTTGGTGATAAACTGCCGTTTGGGCCCATGGGAGGGCTCAGAAGGAAAGGAGCGGTGTGTGTTCTTTGGAGTCCAGATTGTGCTGGATTGGTTTTCGGGTGCCATGTCGCATTTGCAGAGCCCCAGAGGTATCAAAGCAATAGAAACCCAGCACAAATGACCCCATTTTGGAAACTACACCCCTCAAGGAATTCATTTCTGGGTGTTGTGACTATTTTGACCCCATAGTTTTTTCACAGAACTTATTTGAATTGGGCTGGGAATGAAAACAAAATTATTTTTTTCAAATAATATGTAGTTTTGGCTGAAAATTTCTTATTTTCACAAGAAACAAAATACCCCATACTGTTGCGCAATTTGTTCTGAGTGCCGCAATACCCCATTTGTTGTGATAAATTGCCGTTTGGGCCCATGGGAGGGCTCAGAAGGAAAGGACCACCATTTGGCCTACTGGGGATTTTCTAGTGCGAAGTCATGTATGCAGAAGCCCCTGAGGTACCAGTACAGTTGAAACTCGCAAGAAGTGACCCCGTTTTAAAAACTACACCCTTAAGGCATTCATTTAGAGGTGTAGTGAGCATTTTGACCGGAGACCTACACCCCATAAACTGTAATGTGGGTTCTCCCGGGTATGGCAATACCCTACATGTGGCTGTTATCAGCTGCCTGGACACACAGCAGGGCTCAGAGGGGAAAGACGAGGGGGGATAAGCTGTGCGGAGTGCATCAGGGTAAGTAAAATTGGGGTAAATTATAAACCAAGGGATGTATGATAAATTTTAAAACACTTTCATACAGAGCTCTGGTTATTCGGGACACGTGTCACATTGATATATTGTGTCATCTATTATCGCCCTCTTATAGCAGACTTTGCACCTCTTTTGACTTTTTCCCTTCTTGCCAGTTTGGGGAACTTCTCCTGGAAAGTGTTGCCCTGGTACGATGCGTGTGGCCCCGCTTCCAGAAGTACTGGGTGACCCCCCTTCTTGGTCCCTAAAGATTAGGTTCTTGATAATCACCTCTTGAAATTCCAGGAAAGTTCCCGTCTGGCCTGCACATCGACGTAGCACGTACGCATTGTACAATGCGATCTGTATGATGTGCGCGGCCAGCTTCTTATACCACACCGCATGGCGCTGTAGGGCTTCAGGGCTTGATCTTACAAGTCCATCCCTCCCATGTACCTATTGTAGTCCAGGATGCAGTCTTGTTTGGGGGTGGCCTTTCCTTCATATATCCTAAACCTGTAGGTATACCCTGATGCACTCTCACAGCTTATACATCTTCACGCCATACCTTGCCCTCTTACCCGGCAGGTACTGGCGGAATTGAACCCTCCCTTTAAAATGTACCAGGGACTCTTCAATAGAAATACACTTCTCGGGGTGTATGCATGGGAAAACCGGGCACTGGAACGGTGTAATAGGGGTCTCCGTTTATACAAACGGTCAAAACTGGGGTCATCTCGGGGTGGGCACGGCTCATTATCAGTATAATGTAAGAAGCTAAGTATTGCCTCATTTATTTATTTTTTTAGGTTCCAGTTCAGTTCTGAAGTTGCTTTGAGGGGCCCATATATTAGAAACTCCTATCAAATACCCCATTTTAGAAACTAGACCCCTCAAAGTATTCACAACAGCATTTAGAAAGTTTATGAACCCTTTAGGTGTTTCACAAAAATTTAGAGCAAAGTAGAGGTGAAATTTACATTTTTTTTTTGTCAGAAAATCCTCTTTATACCATTTTTTTTATAACACAAAAGGATTTATCAGAGAAACGCAAATTAATACGTATCGCCCAGATTCTGCAGTTTTGAGAAATATCCCACATGTGGCCCTAGTGCGGTAATGGACTGAAGCACCGGCCTCCGAAGCAAAGGAGCACCTAGTGGATTTTGAGGCCTCTTTTTTATTAGGCACCATGTCCGGTTTGAAGAGGTCTTGTGGTGCCAAAACATTGGGAACCCCCAAAAGTGACCCCAATTTGGAAACTAGACCCCTTGAGGAATCCATTGTAGTTTTCTTGGGGTGCATGCGGCTTTTTGATCAGTTTTTATTCTATTTTTAGGTGGCGTGGTGACTAAAAAACAGCAATTGTACGATTTGTTTTTTATTCTATTTTTTTTACTGCGTTCACCGTGCGCTATAAATGACATATTCACTTTATTCTGCGGGGCGATACGATTACGGCGATACCAGATGTTTATAGTTTTTTTTATGTCTTATGGCGTTTGCACAATAAAATACGTTTTGTAAACAATCATTCACTTTTTGTGTTGCCTTATTCTAAGAGCCATAACTTTTTTATTTTTCAGTCAATAAAGCCGTGCGAGGACTTATTTTTTGCGTAACGAACTGTAGTTTCGATCAGTTCCATTTTTAGGTACATGCGACTTTTTGATCTCTTTTTATTCCATTTTTTGGGAGGTGAAGTGACCAAAGAATTGTGATTGTGGTTCGGTTTATTATTATTTTATTTTACGGCGTTCACCGTGCGGGATAAATAATGAAATAATTTTGTAGTTCAGGCCGTTACGGACGCGGTAATACCAATTATGTATAGTTTAATTGTTTGTTTATATATTTTTTATTAATAATAAAGGACTTAAAAGTAAAAATCCCCCTTTTTTCCCTTATAATACTTTTGAATCTTTTATTTACTTATTTTTACACATCTTTTTTTAACTTTTTTTTAACTTTATTACTTTGTCCCACTAGGGGACATGAGGGCAGGAGGCCCTGATCGCTATTCTAATACACTGCACTACATGCGTAGTGCAGTGTATTAGAACTGTCAGCTACTCACTGACAGCAAGCATAGTGGGTCCTGACGTTGTCAGGACCCACTATGCTTCCGTCTATGGCATAGCCGGACGCCATTGTTTGGTGTCCAGTTGCCATAGTCACCATCGCCGGCCGCTATCGCGTAGCAGGCCAGCGATGGCAGCTTAACCCCTAAAAAGCCGCGATCTCTATAGAACGCGGCTTTTAAGGGGTTAATCAGCGGGGACACAGCGATCGGTCCCCGCTGTAGGAGCTGTGACAGCTGCTAAACAAGACAGCAGCGTCACAGCTCCTGTATGTGTCGGGAGGACGGCCGAAACGGCCGTTACTCCCGAGACGTACTATTACGGCATGGAGCGCGAACGATACAGCTGCCATGACGTAATAGTACGTCAAGGAGCGGGAAGGGGTTAAAGTAGAATTGATTCGCTTATCTATATTGAAATGTGTTAAACATATTATGAATTTCAAATTTGTATGGTGACCTAGAGGAAATTAAAAAATAATAACTTTTGAGTGTAAAATTAAGAGGCGCACGTTGTTTAATTTAGTCAACTTCCTGTCATAGTTTGCTTCATAGAAACACATCTAATGGTGGAGACAAGGGAATTAATTAAAAAAGGATGTTCCTGTCATGATTTCCACTCCTAACTACTTATTCAAGGGGCAAAACTGTTATCTCATATCATAAGGTACAATATAAACATATCAGAAGTAGAACTATTTGGGGAGTTGGATAACACACCACATGTGTCCTTCCTTACCTCTTCTCTTATCTCAACATATCCTGAGAAGTGTGACGTGAGATTACCAGCTTTGGAAAAAAAATATGATTTTGCGGTTCTCTGTCACGAGATGTCTCTGCCATACGTATGTGTCTATCGGTGGCCACCCAGTGTTTGTGGTGTGAATTTAAGCCTGAATTGGTTTTATGGTATATCGAAGTCCTTAAACAAATTCAAGCAAGAATAAAAGGTGAAACACATGAAAGAGTCTGGAGATTTTGTGGTCAACGTTATTTTGCCTACAACAGCATGCTGCATGGTGGCGGGTCAGTGTTGGTCTAAGAAACCATATCCTTGGTGGGTCACACAAACCTCCACATGATAGCCAACAGTACCCTGACTGCAGTTAGGTACCAAGATGAGATCATCATATCTATTGTCAGAACTTAAGTTGGTGCAGTAGGCCCTGAGTTTCCCTTGGTGCAGGACAATGCCTGGCCTCATGTAGCCCAAGTGTGGATGATGAAGGCATTGATGCCATTGATTGACTCTCACATTTACCTGAATCTAGTTGAGAACCTTTGGAACATTATGAATCAGTGCATTCAACGCCGTTAAGTAGCACCTCAGACTGCCCATGAGCCCACTAATGCCCTGATTCAATCATCACATCAGAAGCATTCACAAACGGTGTCAGGAGTACATACAGGCATGTGGGTGCCATACACACTACTAAGTCACATTATGAGTTGCCGTGATGAAATACATGCAAACTGTATCCGACTATGATTTAATTTTTTTACTTTGATTTTCGGGTGATTTGGAATACACCCCTCAATTTGTTGATGATGTTGGTTTCCATTGACTATTGATACACAATTTTGCTCTGAACAAATTAGCCAATTTCTATCAGTAAAGATTTTCAACTTGAATCTTTCGTTCATCGCGATCCGATGTGTGATTTAAGTACTCCCTGTAATTTTTTGAGTAGTGTGTATTCAAAGGGAACCTGTCAGGTCATTTTAGCCCCCTAGACTCCTACCATGATGTAGTACGTGATCTGACAATGTTTCCAAACATTCCCCTGTATGTTTTCTTTAGGTGCAATAAAATCTATAATATCAACTTTTAAAAACGGCACGTGCTATATGCTTATTACCATTTAAAAAGTCATGGGGTGGTGCCACTATCAGAGTCATGGTTCGGTCTCCAAACTAACTTTTCCATCTTTGACTCACTCCACCTGGTAGTTCTACGTTACTACCAGCCTCCTCTAATTATCACAGATGCGCTGTTGACTTGTACTGCCCAGGCTTTCACAGTGCAGCAAGGTGTACCCTGCTGAACTTTATCACTGCACCGTGCGTGCCTGGGGAGTACACCTTTCAGCACTGCACATGCTCGGGGAGTATATCTCGCCACACTGTGCAAGCTCAGGGAGTACAAGACAATGGTACATCCGCAAGAGTTGGAGAAGGCTGGTAGTAAATTCCAAGAGCCAGTGGGAAGCCAATCAAGATCTGGGGGGGGGGGGGTCATTTCAATTTTGGCCTTGGCAGCAGAAAAGTTAGAATCAGCCCAGCATAATTTATTCCCTCTCGTTCAGAAAGTAAGAGCAAAAATATGAACCTGGCTTAAACTTACATTCTCTATGGTGCAGTGTATTTCTTTGGTTAAAATGATAATTCTTCCTCATCTTCAGCATTGTCTTAATGATTGTACGGTTTGGCTGCATGACAAAACATTTAAGTTAATTTAAACTATTCTTATAGCATACCTAACCTTTCAGGTGACTTTTAAAAAAAATCTGTCATATCTGTGTGCATGAGAAATAACTCTATTTCTGGTCATTATAGGACTTGTATTCTGCATTTTTTTTTTATCGGTTCCGCTCTGCAGACTCTAACTCTAATTTCCAGTTTTCTCTGAGCTAGTGAGTGGAGCCTAGTTACTATCATGTCTGCCATATATTGCACACAGAGAAGAAGAGAACCCTAGTCTCCTATCTCTATCTATCACATATATAGAAGCATAACCAGCATGGAGGAGATTACACAGCAGTAATGAGCAGTTTAGCTGTGAATCCAGCACTAGGACTAAATATAACACTGACCATGAAGCAGCTGAAACCTGTGTCTTTCTCACTCTCCATAGAATTCAATGGGCAGCTGTAACTTGATCCCCCACTGATCTGAAAGTCTGTCTCGTCTTGAGGAGACGGAAAAAGCAATAAATTCAGAGTTGGTGAACAGTTTTTGGGAGGAGCCTGAAAAGTGGAGAAAGATACATTTTTCTCTAATAAAATATATTACACAGTTTGTATTAGATATTCATTTGTGCAAAGTTTGTTAAAAAGTTAGTGTCCATTTAATCTTTCATTACGAGAAGGGGTTCTTGTTCTACCCAGCTTTAAGTATTATTATATTGCTGCTCAAATACGATAGTTGGTCACTGGGTTGTTTAAAGAGGCTCTGTCACCAGATTCTCAAACCCCTATCTCCTATGGCATGTGATCGGCGCTGCAATGTAGATAACAGCAACATTTTGTTTTTTTTTAAAACGTTCATTTTTGGCCAAGTTATGAGCTATTTTATATTTATGCAAATGAGCTTTGAAATGGACAACTGGGCGTTTTTTTTTCGTTATGTCCAACTGGGTGTGTATTGTGTTTTTAACTGGGCGTGTTTATGTGTATGACGCTGACCAATCAGTGACCAGTCAGCATCATACACTCCTCAACAGTCGGCGGTCAGGATAGAACGTAGCAGCTAGATGAGGGGTACACACCCAGCTGCTAAGTGAGACACAGCAGGGCGCGCTTCCAACACAACCGTGCTGTTAGCTATACACCTGACGGCTGTCAGCCGTGCAGTAGGATCTTGTGCGGAGTGGTGACTTGCCAATCATGTGAAGGTGTTATTGAGGACAATAGTGGAGGAGAGGTAACAGACTGAGAGCTACGTAATGGTAAGAGCAGAGTTCACAGCAGCACAGAATATTTCAGGAGAGGAACGTGCAGATGTTGAGGAGTGTATGATGCTGACTGGTCACGGATTGGCCAGCGTCATACACATAAACACGCCCAGTTAAAAACACAATACACGCCCAGTTGGACATAACGAAAAAAAAACGCCCAGTTGTCCATTTCAAAGCTCATTTGCATATGTATAAAATAGCTGATAACTTGGCCAAAAATTAACGTTTTAAAAAATAAATAAAAATGTTACTATTATCTACATTGCAGCGCCGATCACATGCAATAGGAGATAGGGGGTTTGAGAATCTGGTGACAGAGCCTCTTTAAGATATATTGCGCAAAGTAAGGTTCGGAAGTATAGGAATATTTATCAATTTATTGAATCAAGAAAATTAGGCACAGATCACTGTAGGAATAATTAACTCACTAAAGTGTGGATTTGGATAAAGAAGTGCCATGGGTTCAATGGAGCTACTATACAATTAGCTAGTTGGAATAATCAAAATATTAAAGCAATTTTTAAGACAGAGGATGTGGAAAAATGAGAAAAATGTGCCCCATCTGTCCACTAGTTGTGTATGGTATTGCAGCGTTGCTTCATTCACTTCATTGGAGCTGAGCTGCAATACCAGAAACAACCCTTGGACAGGCGTGGTGCTGTTTTTGGGAGGAAGCAGACATGTTTTTGTATCCCCCATTCTTCCACTGAACCTCTCCTCTAAATGGTACTCACTAGATTATATTTTTTATTTTCTTCGGATACATATTGGTATATGAAGAAATGTATCTTTATGTTATTTGTTAGTAACTGATCTTGTCAACTCGGTACCATTGCATTACTTACTGTATGTAACATTTTGGATTTTATATTTTTGTATTTGTACCACTGTTTTTTTTGGAGATCTTAATAAAAATTACCTTTTAAAAAGGACATGTTTTTGTATCCTTGGACAACCCCTTTAAGCTATAAATGGGTTTCAATGTGAGTAAAAGAATCCTTTCAATGCCATTAAGCTCTTAAAAAAATACACTCTAAGTACGGGAACAAAAGCATTTTACTATGGCAGAAAGATATTCCTCACTTGGGAGATGAGAGATGAGGTGGGATTTTGACATTTTTTTCTAAGGCATCTTTGAATGCTTATCATAGACTCGTTCATTATATTATCCCACATAGGATATATTATTCTTCAAGTTTTCTTTATAAGGTCAGTAGACACGAGGATTCCAGCTGCCCATAGTGCTCCCAGAATTATGTGTCCTTTTTTATATTATATAGCGATGTTCTTGTTTGGAGCCCTATTGGGAACATACTGTATATTACCTGATTAGAAGGAAATATGCAATTGAATTGACGCATGACCTGTAAGTGGGAAATAGTATTTATCATATTATCCTCTTGACTGGGATATGTACTCATGCTGGTAATTTTATTGTTCACGTAAAAAAAAAGTGAAAATAAAAAGATAAACAAAAATGTTTCCATTTAACAAGACAATAGAAAGAGAGGACAAGACTGAAAGAGGAGTCCAGGTTTGAGAAACATGTAAGACTTGGGGGACTCTTGCCAAACTAGGTGCATAAAGTCTACAAGGCAACAAGGTTAAGTAAAGGCATTGTTAAAAAAAATATATTTATGTAGGGAAAAAAATGGAAAAAAACCTCTGATTGTCAGGCGTTTTTGAAGCTGAAAATGAAATTTGGAGCTTCTTTTGAGGCTTCTTTTAAGGCAGTTTTTGAGGCGTTTTTCAAGCTGCTTTCAATAGAGTCAATGAAAAACGGCTCCAATTACGTCTCAAGAAGTGTCCTGCACTTCTTTTGACGAGGCTGTATTTTTACGCGCCATCTTTTGACAGCGACGCGTAAAATGACAGGTCGTCGGCACAGAACATCGTAAAGCCCATTGAAAGTAATGGGCAGATGTTTGCAGACGTATTGGAGCCGTTTTTTCAGACGTAATTCAAGGCGTAAAGCGCCTAGTTTACGCCTGAAAATAGGTCGTGTGAACCCAGCCTTAGACTCTAAAATCCACAGTTTGCTAGACCTTAGGAAATTAGCAGTGTACTCACTGCAGTATGTGAATACACTCGCAAATATAAATTTCGGTCCCCCATCGCGGTGATTATGAGATTTTAATAGATTTTTATAGCGCTGGCGGGGGAGCGGAAGACTAGTTGCACAGTCTTCCTTCATGTCTACTCGACTCTACATAATGTGTTTATTTTCATAAAAGTTGCATCGTGTTTGACCTTGTGCTAAGGTCTTCATCAGGCATATAAAACAAAGCTTACACACTGTACATATATACTAGCAAATAAATGATGACACAGAGGTCATATAGGGAGGTTTTGGGAGTTCAAAGTGGGCGTTGTGGACCGGACAGTTATGTAAGAAAGGCTGTGGTTGGTTTCCTGGTGTGAGAGCAAATCTGAAACTTAAATTCAAATAATTTGCATCTAAAATGTAAGAAAAAAAATGTTTTTAAAAGATATGAATGAACTATTTTTGAAAGACAGCAATATTTTATTATGATCTAGACTATAAATATGTTGCTAGCTATTCTTGTGTTATTTATATATATATATATATATATATATATATATATATATATATATATATATATATATATATATATATAGATATATACACTACCGTTCAAAAGTTTGGGGTCACCCAGACAATTTTGTGTTTTCCATGAAAACTCACGCTTATATTTATCAAATGAGTTGCAAAATGACTAGAAAATATAGTCAAGACATTGACAAGGTTAGAAATAATTATTTTTATTTGAAATAATAATTTTCTCCTTCAAACTTTGCTTTCGTCAAAGAATGCTCCATTTGCAGCAATTACAGCTTTGCAGACCTTTTGCATTCTAGCTGTTAATTTGCTGAGGTAATCGGGTGAAATTTCACCCCATGCTTCCGGAAGCCCCTCCCACAAGTTGGATTGGCTTGATGGGCACTTCTTGCGTACCATACGGTCAAGCTGCTCCCATAACAGCTCTATGGGGTTGAGATCTGGTGACTGCACTGGCCACTCCATTACAGATAGAATACCAGCTGCCTGCTTCTTCCCTAAATAGTTCTTGCATAATTTGGAGGTGTGCTTTGGGTCATTCTCCTGTTGTAGGATGAAATTGGCTCCAATCAAGCGCTGTCCACAGGGTATGGCATGGCATTGCAAAATGGAGTGATAGCCTTCCTTATTCAAAATCCCCTTTACCTTGTACACATCTCCCACTTTACCAGCACCAAAGCAACCTCAGACCATCACATTACCTCCACCATGCTTGACAGATGGCGTCAGGCACTCTTCCAGCATCTTTTCAGTTGTTCTGCATCTCACAAATGTTCTTCTGTGTGATCCAAACACCTCAAACTTCGATTCGTCTGTCCATAACACTTTTTTCCAATCTTCCTCTGTCCAATGTCTGTGTGCTTTTGCCCATATTAATATTTTCCTTTTATTAGCCAGTCTCAAATATGGCTTTTTCTTTGCCACTCTGCCCTGAAGGCCAGCATGCCGGAGTCGCCTCTTCACTGTAGACATTGACACTGGCGTTTTGCGGGTACTATTTAATGAAGCTGCCAGTTGAGGACCTGTGAGGCGTCTATTTCTCAAACTAGAGGCTCTAATGTACTTGTCTTGTTGCTCAGTTGTGCATCGGGGCCTCCCACTTCTCTTTCTACTCTGGTTAGAGCCTGTGTGTGCTGTCCTCTGAAGGGAGTAGTACACACCGTTGTAGGAAATCTTCAGTTTCTTGGCAATTTCTCGCATGGAATAGCCTTAATTTCTAAGAACAAGAATAGACTGTCGAGTTTCACATGAAAGCTCTCTTTTTCTAGCCATTTTGAGAGTTTAATCGAACCCACAAATGTAATGCTCCAGATTCTCAACTAGCTCAAAGGAAGGTCCGTTTTATAGCTCTTCTAAACAGCAAAACTGTTTACAGCGGTGCTAACATAATTGCACAAGGGTTTGCAAGTGTTTTCTAATCATTCATTAGCCTTCTAACACAGTTAGCAAACACAATGTACCATTAGAACACTAGAGTGATGTTTGCTGGAAATGGGCCTCTATACACCTATGTAGATATTGAATTAAAAACCAGACGTTTGCAGCTAGAATAGAATTCACCACATTAACAATGTATAGAGTGTATTTCTGATTCATTTAATGTTATCTTCATTGAAAAAAAACTGTACTTTTCTTGCAAAAATAAGGAGATTTCTAAGTGACCCTAAACTTTTGAGAGCTGATTGGTGGCTACAGTATGAGTATACGGTGTGGCTGTGAGAGGGAGAAGGTTTGTCCTACGCAGGCTGGGATGGATCAAGTTTATCTCAAAATCATATTTTGTGACTAGGTATAAGGTGTGGTTCTATTTTCTCTTGAAGGCTTGTTATGGAGGTTCCTTCATTTCTTTTGGAAGAGGTTGGCGTTCATATAAAAGAACCTGCAAGAAAATTCCTTTGTTTAAAATAATGTGCGATCTAGAATTCGGACTTGTATGCATATGTTTTATCTTGGGCTGTTTCTTGTTGTTTCAAAGATGCTCTCAAATGTCTTTTATACAGTTTCTATTTTTTCATTCAGTCCGTCTGGGATTAAGCTTTGGAATTTGAATATCCAGTAGGATTCTCATTTGTTCAAAGTAGCAATGCAATTTGGTATGTTTCCTGCTATTTGTTCTATAGGAGATATCTTGATGTTTAAAAAAGATGAGTTTTGATGCTGTAATAGGTGTTTCGATAAACTATGCTTTAGGTATCCTGTTTTGGCATTAAATCTATGGCTATTCAGACGGCATCTCAAATGTAGGTTGCTCTTTTGCTCTCAGTCTGCTTGGTGCAATGACGTTTTTGGTGATTTTTGGGGGTAATTTTTTGGAAGGCATTTTTAATCATGCTTTTTGGGTAACCTTTTTGGGTGAACCTTCGGTTTAGGATCTTCGATTGTTCTTTATAGACTGAAGTGGCAGAGCAGTTTTTTCTTACCCGTCTGAATTGGCTATATGGTATATTTAGTGTCCATTTCTATAACGAATCAGAAGGTGAAGAGAAAAAAATGCAGTGTAATTACGGGTATCGGTGCCAGGCTGAAGAGGATCTGGAACGGAGTCAAGTGCATAGGATCTAGGAGATCTTTTATTGAGAAGACGACTCGTTTTTGGACCGGACTGGTCCCTTCGTCAGGTCAGTATACAATTTGATTGTATATCGCCGCCATCACCTCACCTTTTTGCTGTACTAACTCATTTCTATAACGGGCACTCTTAAAATCCAGAAAAAAAATATTGAAATTTTTCAGTTATTAAGGACCTTGTAGAGGGTTTGCACAGTCAAATCTATTTTTTTGTAGACAATACTAAACTGTGTAACGTAATTAACACAAAGAAGGACAGTATTGTTTTACAATGGATCTGGAGAATTTGGAGGTTGGAAAAGAGAAGTGGCAAAGGAGGTTTAACAACAATAAATGTAAGGTTATGCACTTGGGAAGGAAAAATAAATGTCACCATTACATACAGGGGCGTAACTAGGAAAGACTGGGCCCCATAGCAAACTTTTGACTGGGGCCCCCTCCCCTGGGTATCACACAACACCCCCTTGTAGATAGTGCCTCCCTATAGATTCCGCCACACAGTGCCCCCCTATAGATAGCACCATACAGCCCCCAGTAGATAACGCCATACAGCCCTCCCCCTGTAGATAACGCCATACAGCCCCCTGTAGATAACGCCATACAGCCCCCTGTAGATAACACCATACAGCCCCCTATAGATAGCACCATACAGCCCCCTATATATAGCGCCTTACAGCCCCTGTAGATAACGCCATACAGCCCGCCTATAGATAACGCCATAAAGACCCAAACCCCCTGTAGATAACGCCATACAGCCCTACCCCTGTAGATAACGCCATACAGCCCCCTGTAGATAACGTCATACAGCCCCCCCTGTAGATAACGCCATACAGCCCTCCCCCTGTAGATAGCGCCATACAGCCCCCTGTAGATAGCGCCTTACAGCCCCCTGTAGATAGCGCCTTACAGCCCCCTGTAGATAACGCCATACAGCCCCCCTGTACAAAACGCCATACAGCCCCAAACCCCCCTGTAGATAACGCCATACAGCCCTCCCTGTAGATAACGCCATACAGCCCCCACCCCCCCAAAAAAAACGGCTTATAGTTTGTCCTACAAAAGAGATGTATCCCCTATCCATAGGATAGGGGATACATGTGTGATCGCTGGCAGCGATAAGGAGAACGGGGGACCGAAATTCCCCCGAAGTTCTCCATGAGAATCCTCGGACTTCCGGAGTCTGGGCAGTTCAATAAAAATTAAAGAAGCACTAGTCACGCATGCGCACAAGCGCGACTGGTGCACAGGTGCACAATTCATTTCTATGGAGCTGCCGACAGACCCCGGAAGTCCGAGGTTTGTCATGGAGAATTTCGGGGAACTTTCGGTCCAACGTCCCAGCGATCACACATGTAACCCCTATCCTGTGGATAGGGGATGCATGTATTTTGTAGGAACAACCCCTTCAGTGGCGTCGCACTGTAGCAGCCATAGCGGCCCCCTCATGCTGCGGGCCCCGTAGCAGCCGCTGCGGCTGCTACAGTGGTAGTTACGCTACTGATTACATATTAAATTGGAAAACACTAAGTAAAACTTGGAAAAGGACTTAGGAATCTTAGTTGACATAAAACTTAACTGTAGCAACCAGTGTCAGACAGCTGCTGCCAAGGCAAATAAGATCATGGGGTGCATCAAAATGGACATAAATGCACATGACAAGAACATAGTTCTACATAGTTCTATTTTATAAATTACTAACTAGTTCGCACGTGGAACATTGCATGCAGTATTGGGCACCAGTGCACAAGAAAGACATATAGCTTTAAAGGTGGGCAACTAAAGTAATAAATAGAATGTGTGGACTACAGTACCCATAAAGATGTTCAAAATGTTGTTAATTTAGTTTAGAAAAAAATATGGCTAAGGGGTGACCTAATAGCTACTTATAAATGTATCAATGCTCAATACAAAGATCTCTCTCATGAAATATTTATACCCAGGACTGTAACTATAGCAGGGGTCATCCTCTACACAAACATAGAAGGGGGTTCTTTACTGTAGAAGTAGTGAGACTATGGAACTCTCTGCCAGAGGGGTTTTTATTGTGAATTCACTGAACCAGTTTACAAGAGGACATGATGCCTTTCTTGAGTGCTACAATATTATTCGTAATGTTTGCTAGATTACTGTAGGTGGGTCATTAATCCATGCATTTATTCTGATTGCCATATTTGATTTGGGAAGGAATTTTTCCTAACATGTCTCAGGGGAGTTTTGCCTGCCACTGGATTAACATTGCAGAATAATAGGCTGAACTGGACATTTGTCTTTTTTCTAAAGTGAATAGTAAGAGGCTGATCCTAGGCAAAAATCTGAAACATTTCTAAAGAGAATCCATGATACCCATGTCTCTACAAATAGAGAAGGGATCCTCTATCCGCAAGTGGATTATTCCTCCAAGTAATGAGTAATAACTTTTGCAGCCATTTGGCTATGGTTGAAATCTGCTTTTGGATGTAAATAAAAACAGCGTAGTGCTTTATGTGAACATAACTTGATGCGCATCTTTAATGTTTGGAGATGAAGTTTAAGTGTATGGCCTCAGAGCCAAGTTTTCTTCCTCTTTTTCTTTGCCAGATCGTCACCAGTTGTTTATTACCCCTCCATACCCCTCCTTCCCCCAGTTCCACTTTTTCGCGTCACCCACATATTTGATCTGTAATCCCCTGATTATTTGTCACTGAACAGCCTTCAGGGCCACTTTTTATTGGTCCTTGGAGGTTTTAATTTTTTTCTATAAAATATAAAAGATGATTAAAAGTTTTGTTGGTTTGGGTAGGTGTCTGCAGCATAGTTAGGGTTATTATCAGGGAACTTATAGTCAATAAGCATGGCTAGTTTTAGCATCAGGGAAGTCAGCCTCAAGTATAAAGTGAAGTAAGGTTTAGTGTAAGGAAACTTACCGTTAAAAAGCGTATTTAGCTGTAGCATTAGGGAAGTCAGCGTCAAGTACTGTCGAAAGGTATAGTAGGTAACTTATGGTCAAAAAGTGTAGTTAGGTTAAGCATCAGGGAAGTCAGCGTCAAGTACTGGAGTTAGCTTTAGTGTAGGATAACTTACAGTCAAAAAGCATTGTAAGGTTTAGTGTCTGAGAAGTTAGCGTCAAGTACTGTATTTAACCCCTTGGCGACATGTCACGTTCATGTATGTGACAGCCACCAAGGGGAAGTATTGAGCTGGCTAACAAGCTGAGCATTCTTCATACTGAGCGGGTGTCATCTGTATGTTACAGCAGACTCTTGACCGCACCGAGCCGGATCCCCCCCGCAACAAATTTACGGGGTGCCGATGGTTGTCATGGCAGCCTGGGGCCTAATAAAGGCTTTAAGGTCTGGCATTCTTGTGCTCCTATTAATCCTGCCAGATGCCGGACTTAAAAGAAGATGATGAAAATCAGATATGCTGCAATGCATTAGTTTTGAAGTATATCGTGCAAACGATCTAACGATCGCTGGTTCAAGTCCTCTAGGGGAACTATTAAAAAAAAATTAAATAAAGAACAAAAAAATATTAAAAGTTTTAAAAAAAACCTTCTTCCATTTTTCCCCTAAAGTAAAGTTAAAAATTAACATAACTTTTATCACCGCATCCATAAAAGTCTGAACTATTCTAATCTAACATTATTTTACCCGCAAAACAAATTCGGTAAAAAAAAAGAAAGACAAAATTGGTAAAAAAATAAAGAAAGACAAAATTGGTAAAAACGTGGTAAAAAAATAGCATCTACCCAAAATGGTACAAAAAAAAAAACAGCTCGCCTTGAAAAAACAAGCCCTTGCACCGCTCAATCGACGGAAATATAAAAAAGTTATAGCTCTCAGATATACCGTAATCATATAAACCTTTAGAATAATGTTTATATAATGTTTTTACCGCATGGTGAATGCTAGTAGATTCTGTAAAAATCAGAATCATGCAGCTCGTATTTATGAGCTCTGGATAGTCTCGCCTACCGGCCGCTGACTGACAGCTTTTCCCCCGTACTATACATAAGGAGAAAGCTGCCAACCAGCAGCCGGTGGGTGGGGCTAGCCACAGCTCATGAATAGTAAGGGCTCCATGAAGTACTCGACATTCATGAGCTGCGGCTAGACCCAACCACCCGCCGCTAATTTCACCCTTTGCACAGTATGGCAGAAAGCTTTTAATCAGAGGCCAGTGGGCGGGGCTAGCCGTAGCTCATGAATACAAGCTGCCGGAGAAAAAAATATTATTTACAAAAACTACTATCTATCTATCTATCTATCTATCTATCTATCTATCTATCTATCTATCTATCTATCTATCTATCTATCTATCTATCTATCTATCCATCCTATAAAAAACACATTGCACATTGTTTTGTACATATTGCATATTACAAATGATAAGACATATTTGCGCAAATATAATTATTTGATTTATTATGGTATGCACATTTTTTAGGTTTAAAATAAACAGTCAACCAAAGACGCAAGACAAAAAGGAGTTGCTAAAATGAATTTAAATGACATTTTGTATTAAATTCCATTCACAATAATCTGCCACCTATTAGGTTTAGGCTCAGAATAGAAACATAAATGATAGAAAGGAGAAAATAGACAGAATATGGCCATTAAAATGTTTACCATTTGCAGATGGAGTTCTGCCTATATAGAGAAATTGAAAGAGGAAAAGAGTTAAAATTGCTGCCTGATCTCATTCACTTGAATGCCACCACCAAGATGACTGCTACAGGCCATTCCATTACCTTTTGTGCTCTATTGGTAAAAAACAAAATTACACATAATTCTACAGAATCGTGCACAGATCCTTGACAGAACATTTTATACTGCAACACTTTCAAGTAATAACCCACTTTACTCATATATTTTTCTTTTCATGGAGCCAATAATGCATTTACCACAACCTACCAATTTGTTGTATTGTCATAATTTTGAAAAAAAAATCAGTTATCCTTGCTATAAATTATGAATGTCTATGTTAAATAAAATACTAAGTATAGGCTATTTACGTTTCAGGATATTCCATATTCAGCATATCTCTGGAGTGGGAGCAGTCTGATAATAGAGGAATGAAGTCAATGAATATACCCAGTTATTAGCTGGCATACACTATTTTGTAGATATTTCTGCTGAGACATAGGCAAAATTCAGAGCCATAATGTTGTAGAGCAAATCCTTCTCCTCACAGAAAACTTGAATGTCATTTGTAAATAGTGGAGTAAGTGAAATGTCCCCTACCTTATTTCCTCTAGACCTTTAAACATTAATAAATCAGAGAATAAAAATATACAGATTTGTGTGCGATTATTTTCTATTTAACCCCTTCCCGCCGCAGCCATTCTTTATATTTAAATTTTCGTTTTTTCTCCCCACCTTCCAAAAGCCATAACTTTTTTTATTTTTCCGTCGATACAGTCCTATGAGCGCTTGATTTTTGCGGGACGAGTTGTAGTTTTTCGTAGCACCATTTATTGTGCCATATAATGTACTAGGAAACGGGAAATAAATTATTTGAGGGGTAGAAAATGAAAAAAACAGTGATTCCTCCATTGTTTTTTGACCTTCGTTTTTACGGAATTCACTGTGCAATTAAAACAACATTTTAACTTTATTCTGTGGGTCAATACAATTACGGCAATACCAAATAGATATAGTTTTTTCTATATTTTACTACTTTTTACAAGTAAAAACCTAAGGCTGGATTCACACGAGCATATTACGTTCGTAATGGACGGAACGTAATTCGGCCGCAAGTCCCGGACCGATCACACTGCAGGGAGCCGGGCTCCTAGTATCATAGTTATGTATGATGCTAGGAGTCCCTGCCTCGCTGCGGGACAACTGTCCCGTACTGTAATCATGTTTTCAGTACGGGACAGTATTTCCACGGAGAGGCAGGGACTCCTAGCATCGTACATAACTATGATGCTTGGAGCCCGGCTACCTGCAGTGTGATCGGTCCGGGACTTGCGGCCGAATTACGTTCCGTCCATTACGGACGTAATATGCTCATGTGAATCCAGCCTAAGTGTAAAAAAGAAAATTTATTTTGTGTCGCCAAATTCTGAGAGCCATAACTTTTTTATTTTTTCGTCGATTAAGTGGTATGAGGGCTTATTTTTCGCGGGATAAGCCGTAGTTTTTAATGATACCATTATGGGGTACATGCAACGTTTTGATCACTTTTTATTCATTTTTTTGTGGAAGATGAGGTGACCAAAAAAATAGCGATTCTGGCGTTTACATTATTTTTTTATGGCGTACGTGTGGGTTAAATAATGATATATTGTAATAGATCAGACTTTTACGGATGTGGCGATACCATCTATGTTTATTTATTTATTTTTTTACTATGTTCTAGGGGAAAATGGAAAAGTTTTTTTTTTGAACTTTTAAAACAATTTTTTTTTATTGCAGTATATCGTGATTCTGACAGGTTTCTATTAAGCCCTGCTGGAGGCCCTTTCAAGACTGAGCTCATTTTGGCCTTCAGGACCAGCCCCATTTTTTCAAATGTGACATGTGTCACTTTATGTGGTAATAACTCTGGAATGCTTTTGCCTATCCAAGCGATTCTGAGATTGTTTTCTCATGACATATTGTACTTTATATTAGTGGAAAAATTTGGTCAATAAATGCATTGCTTATTTGTGAAAAACACCAAAATGTAAAGAAAATTTGCAAGAATTATCATTTTTCTAATTTTAAATGTATCTGCTTGTAAAACAGATAGTAATACCACACAAAATAATTACTATTTCACAAGTTCCATATGTTTACTTTAAATTTGCATCGTTTTTTGAACATTATTTTATTTTTCTAGGACGTTACAAGACTTAGAACTTTACCAGCAATTTCTCACATTTTCAAGAAAATTTCAAAAGGCGATTTTTACAGGGACCAGTTCAGTTCTAAAGCGGCTTTGAGGGCCTTATGTACTAGATAGACCCCATAAATCACCACATATTAAAAACTACACCCCTCAAAGTATTCAAAACATCATTCAGAAAGTTTCTTAACCCTTTAGGCGTTTCACAGGAATTAAAGCAATGTAGAGGGGAAATTTACAAATTTTATTTTTGTTGCTGCAATTCATTTCTAATACATTTTTTCTGTACCACAGAAGGTTTTACCAGAGAAACGCAACACAATATTTATTGCCCAGAGTCTGCAGTTTTTAGAAATATCCCACATGTGGCCCTAGTGTGATAATGGACTGAAATACCGGCCTCAGAAGCAAAGGAGCACCTAGTGGATTTTGTGGCCTCCTTTTTTTAGAATATATTTTAGGCACCATGTCGGGTTTGAAGAGGTCCTGTAGTGCCAAAACAGTGGAAATCCCCCAAAAGTGACACAGTTTTGGAAACTGCACCCCTCAAGGAATTTATCTAGAGGTATAGTTAGCATCTTGACCCCACAGGTCTTCTGCTATATTTATTGGAGTTTGCCTGTGAAAGTGAAAATCTACTTTTTTTCTGAAAAAATATAAAAAAAACTAATATTTGCAAGGAATAAAGAATAAAAAGCACCCCAAAACTTGTAAAGCTACTTCTCCCGATTACAGCAATACCCCATATGTGGTACTAAACTGCTGTTTGGACCCACGGCAGAGCTCAGAAGGGAAGGAGCGCCATTTGGATTTTGAAGCGCAGATTTTGCTGGATTGGTTTTCAGTGCCATGTTGCATTTGCAACGCCCTGGAGAGAGCAAAACCCCCCCAAAGTGACCCTATTTTGTAGACTACACCCCTCAAGGAATTTTTCTAGGGGTATAGTTAGCATTTTGACACCACAGTTTTTTTTTGCTGAATTTAGTGGAATTAGGCCGTGAAAATGAAAAACATAGAAATGTTTAATTTTTACAATGATATGCCTTTTTAATGCACAATATGTTGTGCCCAGTTTGTGCCACTGAAGACAAATACCTCATACAATGTTGAGCGGGTTCTCCCATATATATAATATCATATATGTGGACGTAAACTGGTGTTTGGGCACGCTGTGGGACTCAGAAGGGAGGGAGCGCCATTTGGCTTTTGGAGCGCAGAGTTTGCTTGGTAACTGTTCTGTTTGGGGTTTTGCTGGTATTTCAGTTTATGATGTGGGGGTATGTGTAAATTGGGCAGAGTGCATCAGGACATAATAAGAGGGTATAATAATTAAGTAAATAAATAATAATCCGCAGATATGTGGCCAATGTCGCACTGATAAATGGCGCCCGATCTTATGAGCTTTTGGACACTGCACAATCTCTGTCGCCAGAATTTTTTTTTTTTTTTCTTCACCGGAGCCGTGCGAGGACTTATTTGTTGTGGGACAATCTGTTTTTTTTTTTATCACTTTTTATTAGATTTTTTTGGCAAGCAAAGTGACAAAAAAACAAATTCTGACAATGTTTTTTGTCTTTTGTTTTTTTACACTTTTCACCGTGCGCTATAAATGACATTTTACTTTATTCTGCGGGTCGATATGATTACAGCGATACCAGATGTATATAGTTTTTTAATGTTTTGTGGCATTTGCGCAATATAATCACTTTTCAATAAAATTATTTATTTTTTGTGTCACCATATTCTGAGAGCCATAACTTTTTTAATTTTCATTTAAAAAAGCTGTGGAAGGGCTTGTTTTTTGCGGGACGGGTTGTAGTTTTTATTGGTACTATTTTAGGGTACATGCGACTTTTTAATCACTTTTTATTCTATATTTTTGGAGAGTTGATGACAAAAAAAATAGTGATTCTGACATTGTTTTTGAATTATTTTTTTTGCGCTGTTCACCGTGCGTGAAAAATAATATTATAGTTTTATAGTTTGGGTCGTTGTGAACGCGGTCATACCAAATATGTGTACTTTTTTTAACATTTTGATTTTTTTCCTATAATAAAAGACTTATAGGAAAAAAAGCATTTTTTGTTTTTGTAACTTTTATAACTTGTTTTTACACTTTTATAAAACATTTTTATTACTTTATTTTTTACTTTTTACTTGTTTTACTTGAAGACTGGCAGCACTGATAGCTGCTATAATACATTACACTACCTAGGTAGTGTAACGTATTATAAACTGTCAGTGTGACGCTGAGAGTCACACTGACAGGAAGCTTATGTAGACCGGCCTCCGGCTGGTTCTCATAGGCTGCTGTGCATGGCAGACACGGAGGCTGTTGTATGGCCTCGGGTTCTGCCTTATAACCGACTGCAGCACCTGCAATCGGTCCCCGGGAAAGTTTGTTGTAGCAACAAACTTTCCAGTTTGTTGTAGTAACTAACTTTCCAGTTCGTTGCAACAACAAACTTTCCCTGCGATCACATGACCGGGACCTGAACCAATTAGGTCCCGGTCATGTTTCCGGTACCAGAGGCAGGGGTTAACAGCGCGATCCGGGTGTCAGCGCTACTCTGAGACACCCGGATCGCGCTTTTAACACCCACCGTGAATTCACGTCGGCGCTGCACAGAGCCCAGCAAGCGACGACGTGAATATACAGTGGGCGGTCGGGGAGCGGTTAATAGGAGCACAAGGATGGCGGACTTGGGGGCCTTCATTAGGCTCCCAGGCAGCCATAGCAACCATCGATACTCCGCGATTGCATTGCGGGGGGGGCACAAAGAGCTGTTAGAGGGGGTCGCCCCCTCTTTCTATCGATTTAAATGCAGCGGTCGCTATTGACCGCAGCATTTAACAAGTTAAACAAACGGGATCACGCTCAAGTGTGATCCCGCTCGTTACTCTGAAGTGTCGGCTGTAACATCGTAACAAGCGTCGGCTGACACCCACATCGTATGGAGCGGGTTCACTCCGTGACCCCGTTTCATACTTCCCCAATCCGACTATGGCGTATGGATATGTCAAATGTCGGGAAGGGGTTAAATACCTCTATTTACTCTATACCTTGGTAATTTAAAACAGTTTTATGGCAGCGGCAATGAATGACAGTAAGGGTATGTACACACGACCTATTTTCAGACGTAATGGAGGCATTTTACGCCTCGAATTACGCCTGAAAAAGACGACTCCAATACGTCGGCAAACATCTGCCCATTGCTTGCAATGGGTCTTACGATGTTCTGTGCAGACGAGCTGTAATTTTACGTGTCGCTGTCAAAAGACGGCGCGTAAAATTACGCACGCTTCATAGAAGTGCAGGACATTTCTTGGGAAGTAATTGGAGCCGTTTTTCATTGACTCCATTGAAAAACAGCTCCAATTACGTCCGTAATGGATGCCGCAAAAAAACACGTGCACTTGCAAAAACTTCTGAAATTCAGGAGCCGTAATTTCAGACGTATTTTGTGTTGTCGTGTGAACATACCCTTAATGTTCATAGACTATTACAGTTTTAAGGAAGAGATGGAGCACACCCCTTTCCCACCCCTCAAGACCCGGGAGTGGCAGAAAGGCGACGGAAAAGCCATATCTGTGAGCAGGGCCCGCTCCAAGATCAGATGGGCCCTTGTGCAATAGAGTGGGCTTCCTTTTGCCTTAATTTCTTTCATTTACCCAGTATATTATAAACCAATAATGTCACCAGTGACGTTTTTGTCAAGGTTTTTGCTGCATTTTGTTTTGTGCTTGTGTGTGTTTTTTGGTAAAAGTAGAATAAATATATTTTCCTGTAATTTTTCCGATAAAAGAAAAATCCACATAAAACACACCCTAAGGCCTCATTCCCACGACAGGGTTTCCCGGCGGGGTGCCGGCCGTTCATAAATCGGCCGGCACCCGGCTGCATTAGGAATAATAGACCCCTAATGGGGCTATTCACACGACCAAAAAAATAGGACATGCTCTATCTTCGGCCGGGTACCCGGTCGCCCGGCTCCCATAGAAGTCTATGGGGCCGGGTAATACACGGCCATCATCGGGATGTGTCCCGAGTGATGGCCGGGTTTTCCGGCGCTTGCGCTCTATCTCCTCCTCCTCACAGCGCAGAGTGCATGTGAGGAGGAGGAGTTGATGCCATTCTGACGAATGGCATCGCTGTACACGATGTGGCAGGGCCGGGGTGTACAGCAGGTGGAAGGGAGCGCTGCGCTGGCTCCCTTCCCCTGCTTGTTTTAAAAGCGCCCTGGTCTGGCGACACCTTCGATGGCGCCGCTAGCAGCTGCTGCGGCTGCTACTACTGTAGCGACGCCACTATAGCAGAGCAGGGAGGTATCTCCCCGCTCTGCTATGTGCTAGCCGCACTTTAGCTCCTTGAAGGAGCGAAATCCCCGTGTGTTCGGGGATTCCGCTACTGGACAGCGGGCTTGATGTCTCTGTCCATATCTGGGCAGTGACATCAGGGGAAACTCCTGAAGCGGAATCCCCGAACACATGGGGATTCCCCTTCAGGAGTTGCCGCTGATGTCACTGTCCAGATCTGCCCGGCCCGGCACGGATGCAAAACTTTATGCAAACCGGCCGGGCAGAATGGCCGATTTTACCGGCCGGCTCGGGCTTGACCCGGTCGTGTGAATCCGGCCTAAGAACGAGAGAGGCAGCTGTATGCCGCAAAGTTTGTAATTTAACTCTTTTACTGTTAGAAAATATGGGTGCTGTATTTGTTCAGAAAGCCAAAAGTTTTTTTTCTTTTTGCTTTTTGCTTTTTGCTTTCATAGTCATAACAGTCATTACGTTTTTATTTTTACAACAACATAGCTGTATGAGGTCTTAATTTTGCAAGACGAACTGAATTTATTTAGGCACCATTTTGCCCTTCCCCCAACGTTTTGCGTACTCCATCAGTGGGCCTCAACATCTTCCTGACCTTGAGGCATGTTGACACCGGCCCTGTCTGTAAGTATAATGTTGCTATCTTGTTTTACCAAGACCCCCAGCAGTACAATAGAGCAGTCATTAAATCTCCTGCTCTCCCATAATGAAATTATTTTTCTGACATTTTCTCAGTCTTTACAGCAAAGCTGAAAACTGAGCTGCCAAAAACAGGAAATGTCAAGTTATTGTGTGTGCTCCAGTAACTGGTGTGAAACCTGGAATATTTCAGAAATGTTTTTTAAGGAGAGTCACATTAAAAAAAACACCAAAAATGTACAAAATCGGATTAGAATAATTTGTCATATTCTTTTTATTTTTAGGATGAATTGTTAACAATAACCAATAAGTAAAGGTTTATATAATATTTTTATGACTGCAGTTGTTCTTTGAGGATGTGTCTTTCAAGGAAAGGGCAAAATATCATTTTGCTGACGTTATATCAATTATACCTTATATTGTATCTCTAAAATGTATCATCTGTCTTTTCCATTGCCTTTCAATTTGATTATTCCCTTCCAAGGTTTAGAATGACATATGGTTTTGAGGAGTGCATTTCAATTTTGAGAAATTACTTTGGAATCAACTTTTCCCCTTTTCTAATGACATAGAAAATCCAATAGAAAACAATTTGTACAGTTACCTGAAATAGCTTTCTACATATAGTCTTTCACCTCTAGAATTTAATGAGCTGTCCAGACAGAGATGTGTTATTTACCCTTGACATAAATTCTAAGTCTCTTTATGACTTTAATGAGATGCACTGTAAAAGCATCATCAATTTATATTAGATATTCCCCTGCTCCCTTTACACACTGATTCCCAAACTAAGTAGCATCAGCCTCCATGAGTCGTAATGCTAATTTTGATTGATGGGATGCATCATTAAATTAGCAAACAATGCACATAAGTTTCTTGTGATGGAAAACATAGACAATAAAATAATGAGCAATTTGTTTTTACTGTACTAGAGAACGGATTATTTTGCAATCTTTTTGTAATAACTTGAAGTGAAAAAGAAATCACTTCTAAATAACTTCAACGTTGCAGCTAAGAATATGGGATGTATTGAGAAATATATTTAAGTAGAAAATTGAATATTTGATTTGCAGGTTATAGATTACATAATTTGCTATTATCAAATGTAAATGTCTTATTGGTTAAGGTTTTAATTTATTGAGATTATTGAGCCAATGGGCCAGTCTTGGCAGGGATGACAGGCGGCACAAGGGTAGAATGTGTGGCTGCTACTGCCGATTAAGAGACAGGGAACAATATTTCTCTACTATACCAATCTCAGTGCCAGTTATTTAGATATATATCTTAGGCCCCATGCACAAGGCCATGCCCGTAATCACGGTTCGTGATTGTGGAACCGGCCGGCCAACGATGGCCATGGATAGCCACCCACATTTGCGGGTCGAGCTCCCATATAAAGTGAAAAGCAAAAGATAGGACGTCCTATCTTTTGCGGCTGCTGTCTACGCCCGGACACCTTCCCGTAAGTAAACTGGAAGGTGTCTGTGGACAATAGAAGTGAATGGGTCTGTAATTGCGGACCGTAATTACAGTCCACAATAACGGACAATTTTTATGGTCATGTGCATGGGGCCTTAGCTAGATTATTTTCTCCAGTGTATTGTATTTGACTCCTGTTTGACCTAGCTCACTGAATTACTCTGTTTCTCCCATTATACTGCATTCTAGGCTCTGCTACATCACTATTACAGAACCTTGGCTCGTCTGGCTACTTCCCTGACTTACCAGATACCTGACTCTGCTACATCTTTTCTCACAGACACCTGGAATACTAACTACATTATGTCTTAGCCTTGGTAAATCATAGAAAAAAGGATCAAATCTACTAAAAATCACAGAAAAAGACCATACAACTGGTACCACATCTGTCTATGCCGGACTCCCGTTGCCATCTTTTGAAATCTTGACCTCACTTCCTTCCTCTCTGTGTGATATCCTCCTGATACAGTTATATAGATTGTGTTTGTTGTTACCCATAGCAAAATATTTCCAGTTTCCCTTTTTTTTTGTCTGATTATCCGGACAATTAACCTCCGGACTAGCTACAGGCATCTATGTCCTGGGCCCAGCTGAGTACAGAACTTCGCCCCTAACCAAGTTTGTTGGAAAAGGGAGTGTTATAACTTAAATTGTGCTTTGTTTGTTCTTTCTCTGGGTATTGTAGAAATTAGATTATTACCAGAATGTAACTTTTTAGTTACATTTTTTTAGTTACTTTTAGTTTAATTTAAATTGAGAACTTTTTACTTATTTGTTCATTTTTAATGGGTGGAGGGAGGCATAGCCCCTGTACATATAATAACACATGTCACTTTTGCAGTGTCTAACAAATGCTGAGAGATAGGGCTACCCTTCCATAGACCCCATAATAGTTCAACTTCACCATCCAGTAAATGGGTTCAGCTAAACACCTGTATCTGTATGTAATTATACTGTTGTAACTCTGTCAATTGTGAGATAAGAATAATTTATTGGGCTGCCAAGTATAAAAAGGATAAAAAAAATTAGGGAGACTTCTGCCACAATCTCCGTGCGGACCTTAACGGAATTCACACACCAGAATCCAGATAAACCAATAAGGATAAAACTAAAATATTCACATCTAATTATGGCATTTTAATGCAAATCAAAACAAGTAGATGCATTCACCATCCCTACAATCTACCTATTTTGGAGAATATACTATGGATTTGCTTAAACAGTACTATCCTAATAAAATGATATTATATATAATATACATAATCCAATCATAATAAGTTGCACTGCAAGAGAATTTTTAGGCATAGGCTCACTGTGCACGCAATTTTACAATGCGATTCCTTTACTTGTAGTGATAGTGAGTTATAGTATTTATAATAACACTTTTTCTTCACAGTTCTCCAGTAATCCACTATTGCATGCTTGCTTTGTTGCCAGTAGAAAGCATGCTCTAGTAATTTTAAAACTTTTAGTCTTTACTCCAGGCACTGCACAGTAACATTATTTTCCTAAATACAGAGCAGCAATGAGCATTGCATTGGATAAGAGGTCAACTAAGCAGTCAGAGTATTGACTGATTCTAATATTTAGCCATTTTTACTGTAACGCTCAGCTATAATATACCAGTAAAGTGTTAGCACTCATTCTTTTTACTTGTGTTTTATCAGAATAATGTACAGTAAAAGATTCTGGGACAGATCTTATTCAGTCAAATGGGATGCAAACTGAAATACACTTGTTTCATTATTTCATTACTTTACTAGTTGTTTTATCAATGGATACCAATAATTTCTAGGGCATTAAGGTGTAATCTCTACCATTTTTGTACACTAGGTAGTGAAACCTTTGCTTTTACTATGGGATTTGTCTCCGGGCTGGAATGTGGCACAAATTCTAAAGAATTGTCCGAATTTCATGTTTAACCTGCACATTGAAGTATGGACTTTCCCAGAGGGAACCTCAAGTCACTATCCCAGAATAATCACTGATGGCAACAGTTCACATGTAGCTCAAGGCAAGGTACAGAATTAGGAGGTAAAGTTATAGTCATTCACACTAGCTACTCTAGGCAAATGTAGAACCCTTTTAGTCTGAAAACAAGGCTGAAGTTAGGGCAGGCAGATAACAGACAAAACATAGTCGCTGAAAGACCTGGGCTTAAAAAACAAAAGAAAAACAGTACACCTTTGCTTAGTTAAAACTTCACAGTACGTATTACCAATGATAGGCAGGCAGAGTATTGTCCAGAGAAAAAAATTTATCGACACAAGTGCATCATTATGATTAGCCAGCAAATTACAAATTCTGTTCTTTTGTCTTTTACATTTCAGAGAGTGGCGTGGGTATGTGCCTAGAAAATCATAGGTCAGCAAAGACAAACAGCAAACTACGCTACAAACAAAAAACATTGAGATAAATTCAGACAGGCCAAGAGAACTTTGAATTTAGCTTTAAAAAAAAGAGAACAGTTTGCACAAAAGGTAAGGAGAATGTCAGTCACCAGGCTACACAAAACAGCAATACGTTATTAACCCCTTTAGGACACAGCCTGTTTTGGACTTGTGGCACAGCCGATTTTTTCAAATCTGACATGTGTCATTTTATGTGGTAATAACTCCGGAATGCTTTTACCTATCCAAGCGATTCTGAGATTGTTTTCTCGTGACATATTGTACTTTATGACAGTGGAAAAATTTGGTCGATAAATTCAATATTTATTCATGAAAAACACCAAAATTTGGAGAAAATTTGCAAAAAATTGCATTTTCTAAATTTGAATGTATCTGCTTGTAAAACAGATAGTAATACCACACAAAATAGTCACTATTTACCATTTCCCACATGTGTACTTTATATTTGCATAGTTTTTTGAACATCCTTTTATTTTTCTAGGACGTTACAAGGTTTAGAACTTTAGCTGCAATTTCTCACATTTTCAAGAAAATTTCAAAAGGCTTTTTTTACAGGGGCCAGTTCAGTTCTGAAAGGGTTTTGAGGGCCTTATATATTAGAATCCCCCAATATATCACCCCATTTTAAAAACTTCACCCCTCAAAGTATTCAAAACAGCATTCAGAAAGTATTTTAACCCTTTAGGCGTTTCACATGAGATAAAGCAATGTAGAGGGGAAATTTACAAATTTCTCTTTTTTTTGCCGAAATTCATTTGTAATAAAAAAAATTGTGTAACACAGAAGGTTTTACCAGAGAAATACAACTCAATATTTATTGTTCAGGTCCTGCAGGTTTTAGGAATATCCCACATGTGGCCCTAGCATGCTAATGGACCGAAACACAGGCCTCAGAAGCAAAGGAGCACTTCGAGGATTTTGGGTTCTGCTTATTTTTATATTATATTTTAGGCACCATGTCGAGTTTGAAGAGGTCTTGTGGTGCCAAAACAGTGGAAACTCCCAAAAGTGAGCCCATTTTGGAAATTAGACCCCTCAAGGAATTTATCTAGGGGTATAGTTAGCACTTTGATCCCACAGGTATTTTGCTTTTTTTATTGGAGTTAGTCTGTGAAAATCTACTTTTTTTCTGAAATAACATAGACATTTTTAAGATTTACAAGCAATAAAGAAGAAAATGCACCCCAACATTTGTAAAGCATCTTCTCCTGATTACGGACATACCCCATATGTAGTAATAAACTGCTGTTTGGACCCACGGCAGTGCTCAGAAGGGAGGGAGCGCCATTTGGATTTTGGAGCGCAGATTTTGCTGGATTGGTTTTTAGTGCCATGTCGCGATTGCAACACCCTGGAGGGAACAAAATAGTGGAAACACCCCAAAAGTGACCCCATTTGGGAAACTACACCCATCAAGGAATTTTTCTAGGGGTATAGTAAGCATTTATACCACACAGGTCTTTTGCAGAATTTAGTAGAATTAGGCCGTGAAAATAAATATAAACATTTTTGTCCACTAAAATGTTGAATTTTTTCATTTTCACAAGTGATAAAGGAGAAAAAGTCGCCCTACATTTGTAACGCAATCTCTCCCGAGTATGACAATACCCCACATGTGGTAATAATTTATTTTTTTAATAGAAATGAATTAACCTTTGCAGGACTGATCCTTTTTTGCTTTTCCATGTTTTGCAGCGTTTGCACAATAAAATCACTTCTTTATAAAATTATTTCTTTTCTGTGTCACCATATTCTGAGAGCCGTAACTTTTGTATTTTTCAGTCAAAAAAGCAGTGTAAGGGCTTGTTTTTTGTGGGACGGGTTGTAGTTTTTATTGGTACTATTTTCAGGTACATGCGACTTTTTGATCACTTTTTATTGTATATTTTGGGAGGGGTGGTGACCAAAAAATAGTGATTCTGGCATTGTTTTTAATTTGTTTTTTTTTGCGGCGTTCACCGTTCGGTAAAAATAACATTATATAGAGGGGGTGGAGCCTAGCCTCTGAGCTGATGGCTGCTGAATGATTTAGCTGGTGTTACAGCTCTTGCTCAAAGCGGCACAATCAATGTTATCCGTCCGAAACTGACAGCTTTCACATGGGGAAACAATAAGCAATTACTGGTGTGAGGACCTGCAGTCAACGACTTACCGCCTGTACGCTAGGAGGCTGGACTGTCAGTGTCAGATTGCTGGAACCACGGATACAGGCGCTTTCAGAGGGGGAGTATTTGCAGTTGCTATCCTGCCGAGCACGCTGCTGAGTCTGCTGACGCACCTCTTCGAGCTGCAATCCTGCTGAGCCTACTGCTGAACCTGCTGAGGCACCTCGTCGAGTTATCCCCTGAGGAAAATCCCTGCTATTTGGAAGTACATTACTACTGGTGCAAGGCTTGGCCATAGCGATCTGCTGCTTATTTACAAGGAGGTTGGACTTCCGAAATCACTTGTCTCGGTGCCCATGAAGGGAACTCACCTGCGGCTGTGCTGTTCTCCTGGAGGAAGAATTGATGCGAACTGGTAGTATGTTTGAAGGTGTAATCCAGTGATTTGAACTTGCACTCTGCCCGTGTCTATTGTGTCTGTCCGGAGGCTTGAAAGGCAATGTGGTTGGTGTCGTGTTGACTGGGAGGATTTCTGCCTTTTCTGCTCTGCTTTTGGCTGGGGTTTGAGGTTGAAGTCGACGGCTGTAGTTGCTGTTGTATTAGAAGTGTTGGTTCCCTGCCCTTCTATTTTATTTTTATTTTTTTGCGCCTGTTAAACTTTGTACAGCAGAAGTGCCGGCTCTCTGCCCAACTATTTTCGTACGTCTGGTAAATTGGAGAGTAGTAAAAAGTAGTAAAAAGGACAGTCAAAATGACTAAATGTAAGGGTAGAACTGCCCCTAGGAAACTGACAGAATATTTTGCTAAACCAACTCTTTCCCAGGAAGTCGATTCTGTGTCAGTAATTTCTGGTGCAAGATGGGGTGAGTCAGTCCCCAAGCATATCTCCACGAAAACAAACACAAGATGAAGTTCGATCTGAGGACGGGGCTACTAACTCTGACTCACCATCTAATGGGGATAGGGCCTCATGTGGGGACTTCTTCTCTCCCTTTGTTTCTCCTGCAATTAAAAGCCCTGCCCATAAAAAATCACTAAGGGTGGATGCCTCAATCAATAACGGACGAACCTTGCGATATTAATCAGTTTCCCTCCTCTGATGGCCCCATTACTGTGGATACGTTAAAAGGAATGTTGATCTTGCTTCAAAAGGGCATAAATAAAAGTGTGTCATCTCTGGTCAGTAAACTACAGTCTAACGTTGATGTACTTGGTGAGCGTACTGACCATCTAGAACGCAAGATGGGAGATTTTACAACCGCCCAAAATGAACTTGTGGATGCCCATAACGCCTTGGAAAATTAGGTCATTTGGCTTAAGCATAAAGTCACAGATGCTGAGGATCGATCAAGGTGTAACAATATTAAAATCCGAGGTATAGCAGAGGAGGTACCTATTATTGAATTGGCTCCCTATCTGAGAAAACTATTTCTTGCCATAATACCGTCCCTTTCGGAGTTGGATATGACAATAGATCGGGTTCATAGACTACCTAAATCAAAAGCAGCACCAGATAAGGCGTTCCGGGACACGTTGGTTAGAATGCATTTCTTCCATATAAAAGAGAGACTGATGTTTGAGGCCAGAAGAATAGGTTCGCTCCCGCCTCCTTTCACTAATATTTTTCTATTCCCGGACCTCTCAGCTGCCACTCTTCAAGCCCGCAGAGATTTTTCTCAAGTTACGAAAACCTTGCGTGACATGGGTATTAAGTACAAATGGTGCTTTCCCACAAAATTGTTGATAACTTATAATGGGACATTTGCTACTGCTACTTCTGCGGAGGAAGGGTTAGCATTGGAACATTCCCATACCTGGTATTGTTCACAAATCTGGGAAGGCCAATGCACCTTCCACACTTCCCCTGGATTGGAAGTCAGTGAGCACTCGGCTTCACATGACCTGATACTTTTTGTATATGTCGTTTTCTGGCCAAAGCTAGTGTGGTGTCGATATATTCTTTATTTGGTTAACCTAATCTTGATATTCTTAACTGAGCAATTTTCTCCATTACATTTTTCTCCTTCCCCAAGAGAATGCAGTGCGAAATTCGCACTATGATTGTTCTCAATTATTTTTTTTTTCTTTATTTTTTTTTTCTCTATTTCTGTTTCTTTAACATGTACTTTCTTGTACATAACTTATTTATGTAAATGGAAAGTTTTGAATTTTTCTTTTCAGAAAAGGATGTTGCTTAAGGCTTTTTTTAAAAAGAAGGGTTCTGACGTTAGGATTCTAGGGTCTGGTTGGCATCTCCACGCGTTCATTTGCACTTGCTTCTCGACCTGTAGGTATGGTACTAAAATTTTCTTCATTTAATGTCAGGGGACTTAATAGCCCTTTTAAGAGAATCCTGTTGTGGCGTGAAGCTAAGGCTCTAAAATGCGATGTTTTATTGGTGCAAGAAACTCACTTCCAGGCGGAGAAAACCCCAACATTTTCAAATAAGTTTTTTCAACATATCTTCACCTCTTCATGTTCGGATAATCGTAAGGGGGTTATATTCAGTAGTCTTCACTTTTAAATCCCTTATAAGTGATCCCCAAGGAAGATATTTGGGAGTAGTATGTGAAATTAATAATATATTGTATACTACTTTTAACCTCTTTTCGCCGGATCACGTACAGTAACGTCATTAAAACTGGTGTCTTACCGCATATTCACGTTACTGTACGTCATGGAGATGAAGCTGGCTCAGGAGCTGAGCCAGCGACATCACCGCCGAGTGACAGCTGTATGTTACAGCTGGCACCCTGAGGTATCGGGCAGGACCGGAGCTAGCCTCCGATCCGACCCATTAACCCCTCACATGCTGCGTTCAATAGAGATTGCAGCATGTGAGGAGTTTATAGCCACCGGCAGCCCAGCAACGTGATCGCTGTGTTGCCGGTCGCTGCAAAGGCGATCGGAGGGCTAATGCTTACCTCCCGATCAGCCTGTAATGAAATCCTCCTATGCCCCGTCGTCGGCGGGGCCCAGGAGGCTTCCGGTAACATCGGCAAGAGGGCGCCGGCTCAGCTTCCGGCTCAGAAGCTGAGCCGGCGTCATCAGCAGTGGGTGTCCGCTGTATGTTACAAAGGACACCCCGATCAATCACCAGGAACCGGAGCTAGCTCCGATTCCTGGCATTAACCCCTTCGATGCAGCGATCCATTATGATCGCTGCATCCTAGAGGTTTGTAGAAAATCGGCGATGGCAAGGCTGGCGACTGTTACTATGGCAACAGGAGCCCTAACAATGCACTCCTGTCTGCCATTACGTAAGCTGATTAGGCCCCGCCCAGAGGTGGAGCCTGATCGGCTTGCTGACAGTGAACAACTGACAGTTCCAATACATTGCACTACATAGGTAGTGCAATGTATTAGAACATCAAACAAACAGTTGGACATTCAAGTCCTCTGGTGGGACTAAAGAAAAGTGTAAAAAAAAGTGTAAAAAAAGTTAAAATAAAAGTTGTAAAACATACAATAAAAGTTTCAAATAATAACACAAAACACAATCGCCCTTTTTCACTTATCAAGTCATTTATTATAGAAAAAAATAATAAAGCCATACATATTTGGTATCGCAGCGACCGTAACGACCTGAACTATAAAAATATTATGTTATTTATCCAGCGCAGTGAACGCCGTAAAAAAAAACCTCAAAAACACTGCCATAATTACTGTTTTTTTTGGTCACTGTCTTCCAAAAATTGAAATAAAAAGTGATCAAAAAGTCGCATGTATCCAAAAATGGTACCTAAAAAATCTATACCTCGTCTTGCAAAAAACAAGCCCTCACACAGCTCCATCGACGAAAAAATGTAAAAGTTATGGCTCTCACAACATGGCGACAGAAAAAATACATTCTCTTTCCAAAAGTAATTTTATTGTGCAAAAAGTTATAAAAAAGTTCTATAAATTTGGTATCGCCGGAATCGTACTGACCCGCAGAATAAAGGTAACATGTAGTTTATAACATACGGTGAACGCTGTGTATAAAAAAAAGTGTCACGAGCTGGGCACGACATATTTGACACTGAATTGGCATATCTAGGGAAAAAATTTAATTTGTACCTTCCGCAGCGCAATCATTTATGGAAAAGACACGTGGGGTGAAAATGCTCACTACACCTCTTAATAAATGCCTTGAGGGGTGTAGTTTCCAAAATGGGGTCACTTCTCAGGGGTTTCTTTTATTATTTCACATCAAAGCCTCTGAAATTGTGAACCAATACTTTATATGTCGCCAAATTAGGCCCCAATTTTACATGGTACTCTTTCACTCCTGAGCCCTGTCGAATCTCCAGGAAAAAGATTAGGGCCACATGTAGGGTGATTCTAAAACAGGGAAACACCGCATAATAATTGAGAGCTGTCTTGTTACGGTGGCACAAGCTGGGCACCACATATTGGCGTATCTAAGGAAAAATTCCCATTTTCATTCTCCCACATCGTGTGCACACGAATTTCTGCAAAACACCTGTGGGGTTAACATGCTCACTACACCCCTAGGTGAATACCTTGAGGGTGTTGTTTCCAAAATGGGGTCACCTCTGGGGGGGATCCACTGTTTTGGTCCCACAGGGACTTTGCAAATGCAACATAGCGCCCAGAAACCAAATGCAGCAAAATCTGTACACCAAAAGCAAATGGCGCTCCTTCCCTTCTGAGCCCTGCTGTGTGCCCAAACAGCATTTTATGACCACGTGTGTGGTATTGCCGTACTCCAAAGAAGTTGCTTTAAAAACGTTGGGGTTCTTTTTTTCCTTTATTTGTTGAGAAAATTAAAAATTTGGAGCTAAAACGACGTCTTATTGAAGAAAAAGGATTTTTTTTATTTTCACTGCCCAATTCTAATAAAATCTATGAAACACCTGTGGGGGCAAAATGCTCACTACACCCCTAGATGGATTCCTCAAGGGGTGTAGTTTTCTCAATGGAGTCACTTTTTTGGCGTTTTCACTGTTGTGGTCCCACAGGGACTTTGCAAATGCAACATAGCGCCCAGAAACCAAATGCAGCAAAATCTGTACACCAAAAACAAATGGCGCTCCTTCCCTTCTGAGCCCTGCCGTGTGCCCAAACAGCATTTTATGACCACGTATGGGGTATTGCCGTACTCCAGAGAAGTTGCTTTACAAACGTTGGGGTTCTTTTTTTCCTTTATTTGTTGAGAAAATTAAAAATTTGGAGCTAAAGCTACGTCTTATTGAAGAAAAAGGATTTTTTTTATTTTCACTGCCGAATTCTAAAAAAATCTATGAAACACCTGTGGGGGCAAAATGCTCACTACACCCCTAGATGGATTCCTGAAAGGGGTGTAGTTTTCTCAATGGAGTCACTTTTTTGGCGTTTTCACTGTTTTGGTACCTCAGGGGCTTTGCAAATGCGACATGGCCTGCGCAAACCATTCCTGCTAAATTTGAGCTCCAAAAGCCAAATAGCGCTCTTTCCCTTCTAAGCTCCGCCGTGTGTCCAAACATCCGTTTATAACCACATGTGGCATATTGTTTTACTCGGGAGAAATTGCTTTACAAATGTTGTGGTGCTTTTTCTCCTTTAGTCCTCGTGGAAATTAGAAAAAATTAGCTAAACCTACATTATCTTTGAAAGAATGACGATTTTTATTTTCACGGCCTACTTCCAATAATTTCTGCAAAAAACCTGCGGCGTCAAAATGCTCACTATACCCCTAGATAATTTCCTCAAGGGGTGTAGTTTCCCAAATGGGGTCACTTTTGGTGGATTTCCACTGTTTTGGCACCGAAAGAGCCCTTGAAACCTGAAATGGTGTCTAAAATATTTTCTAATAAAAAGGAGGCCCAAAATCCACTATGTGCTCCTTTGCTTCTGAGGCCGGTGCTTCAGTCCATTACCGCACTAGGGCAACATGTGGGATATTTCTAAAAACTGCAGAATCTGGGCAATAAATATTGTGTTGCGTTTCTCTGGTAAAAACTTCTGTGTTACCCAATAAAATAGATGAAAAATTAATTTCTGCAAAAAAAATATGAAATTTAAAATGTCACCTCTACGTTGCTTTAATTCCTGTGAAACGTTTAAAGGGTTAAGAAACTTTCTAAATGCTGTTTTGAATACTTTGACGGGTGAAGATTTTAAAATGGGGTGACTTTTTGGCGGTTTCTAATATATAAGGCCCTAAAAGCCGCTTTAGAACTGAACTGGCCCCTGTAAAAATAGCCTTTTGAAATTTCATTGAAAATGTGAGAAATTGCTGCTTAAGTTCTAAGCCTTGTGACGTCATAGAAAAATAAAAGGACGTTCAAAAAACGATGCCAATCTAAAGTAGACATATGGGGGATGTTAATTAGCAACAATTTTGTGTGGTATAACTGCCTGTCTTACAAGCAGATACATTTACATTTAGAAAAATGCTAATTTTTGCAATTTTTCACAAAATGTTGGTGTTTTTCACTGGTAAATATTGAATTTATCGACCACATTTTTCCACTATCATAAAGTCCAATGTGTCATGAGAAAACAATTTAAGAATCGCTTTGATAGGTAAAAGCGTTCCGGAGTTATTACCACATAAAGTGAAATATGTCAGATTTGAAAAAATGGGTCTGGTCCTGAAGGCCAAAATGAGCTTGGTCCTGAAGGGGTTAATGCATACTTTCCCAATAAACGTCAACATCACTATCTGGTCTCTATATTATCAAAAATTAAAGTCTTAACACAAGGCATGTTGGTTGTAGGTGGAGACTTTAATATGATTATTGACCCTGATATAGATTGTACCACTAGAAATAGACAGGCTTTACCCTTTGCATCGACTATGTTTGATGTGTGGAGATGTCAACATGGGGGGGAGAGGGATTATACCTTCTTTTCTCCCCCACATGGTTCTTACTCCAGGATTGATCTGTTCTTGGTAAACAACAGGGTACTTTTACAGTCACAAGCTTCGGCAATTGGACAGATAACCTGGTCCGATCACGCACCAATCTCGCTTTATATAGATGAAAAAATGTTGTTCTTCTACCCGTCACAATGACACTTGAATGATTATATACTTCACCACCCTGATCACGCCGTGACACTGTCTAAAGAACTGACCCTTTTCTTTGAAGAAAATGTGGGTTCAGTTCCCTGTCCTTTTGCTGTGTGGAATGCGCATAAAGCATTTATGAGAGGGCTTCTGATTAAAGCTTGCTCTCAGGCTAAGAGGAAAAGGGAAAACGAGATTTTCAACATTACCAAGCAGATAACAGTCATGAATGTTAAAAATAAAGCTACACCTACACCGGCCTGTTCTTCTGAACTGAGGTCCTTGCGTTTGTCACTGCAGTCATTGCTTGCAACTCAACAGGACATTTATCTTAAACGTATGCAAATGACTACTTATGTACATAACAATAGAGCTGGCGCTTTTTTGGCTAAAAAAATAAAACAGCTTTCCCCACGCTCTCGCATTACTCATCTTATAGGTAATCAGGGCAATAAAATAATAGATCCTAGGCTGATAGCTGATCATTTCCAATCCTACTATAGCGCCCTCTATAACCTACATTTGGACGATAATATTTATCAGCCTTCGCAGTCGGAAATTGTGGACTTTCTTCTTTCAGTTCCACTGCCCCAGGTTTCTCAGTCCCAACTTGCAGCTATATCGGCTCCTTTCTCTGAACCTGAGGTACTTAAAGATATATAATCGCTTAAACTTTTTAAAGCTCCAAGTCCGGATGGATATACGAACAATTATTATAAAGAGTATTCACAGATTTTAGCTCCCCAGTTAGTGCAGATATTTAACAAAGCAGTACAGGAGGGCGCTTTCCCTATGGAAATGCTTCTGGCCACGGTAGTTACCCTCCCTAAGTCAGATAAAGATCCTACGTCTCCAGCCAATTTCAGACCTATCTCCCTTTTAAACTCCAATATTAAAATATATGCAAAAATTCTTTCAAATAGATTGTATCATATTATTCCTCAACTGATTAAGTCTGACCAAGTCGGGTTTGTGGCCGGATGTCAGGTTTCTGATGGAACTCGGCGGTTTATGAACCTGATTCAGTGCGCGTAGACCTCTCGAACGCCTTCTCTGCTTCTTTCCTTCGATGCGGAGAAGGCGTTCGACAGAGTACATTGGGGTTACCTGTCCCAACTTCTTGAACATTTCGGCCTCAAGGGCCGTATAAAATCGTCCATATTGGCATTATACTCGTTCCCTTTGGCTAGAGTTCTTTCCGTTGGGTTTCTTTCTGACCCTTTTTTAATAAGGAACGGTACGCACCAGGGTTGCCCACTCTCCCCAATCGTGTTTGCCCTAATAATGGAGCCTCTAGCAGAAACAATACGACTTAACGCAAAAATACAGGGCATTAAAGTGGAAACTAAAGTCCATAAAGTCAGTCTTTATGCTGACGACGTGCTCTTGGTGGTCTCTGATCCTATTAATTCTCTACTTGCTATCCAAGACACGCTTTCTCAATTTAGTAAAATGTCATATTACAAAGTTAACTCGAACAAGTCTAAAATGATGGGGGTAGGATTAGATCAGGCTATGAGGACTTTTTTAATCTCACGCTTTCCTTTTGAGTGGAGTGAGGAGAGTATTACATACCTAGGTACGTTTATCACAAGTTCAAGCTCGACACTATTTACAAAGAACTACCCTCCGCTTTTGCTCAAAGTATCAAAACTAGAGGACAATTTTTCCAAACCAATGATTTCTTAGGCTGGGAAAATTGCTATTGTTAAGATGATGATTTTGCCTATAATACTATACGTATTCTGTACAGTAACTATTCCACCTCCCACTAATTATCTTTTGAAACTTCAAAAGTTGCTTACGGATTTCGTATGGGCTGGTAAAAAACCTAGGATTCGGTTCTCTACCATGTCTCATCCTTGGTCCTCAGGGGGGATGGGGGTACCTGACATTAGGCGATATTTTCACTCTACGGTTCTTAGCCAAATTTATCACTGGTGGGGTAGTCATAATGAACTCAAATGGGTAGAAATTGAGAGGGCCACACTGGGGGCTCATCCTATTTCTCTTCTGTCAACCATCTTCTATTAAGATGGTTCTAAACGTCCACATATGAATATAAACATGCTGTTAAGGATCTGCCAGGCAGAGCTTCTGTATCCACGCCCATAGGTAATCAGTCTGCACCTGCTTCTATGTCTGTGAGACTGACTCCATCTTCCACCACTCAGGATGGCAGGCTTGGGAGTGGGAGAGCCTATCACAGTCTGGCCAGACGGAGCTAGCTCCCGCCCTCTGTCTATTTATACCTGCCTTTCCTGTTCCTCCTTGCTTGTGAATCTTCTCTGTTGGTTTCCTGGCCCTGCTGCAGCTTCTGTACTATTTGACCCTGCTTCATATGACCCTGGCTTACTGACTACTCTTCTGATCTGTGTTTGGTACCTCGTACACTCCTGGTTTGACTCGGCTTGTTCACTACTCTCCTGCTCTGCGTTTGGCACCTCGTACTCTCCTGGTTTGACTCGGCTCGTTTACTTCTCTTGTTGCTCACGGTGTTGCCGTGGGCAACTGCCCCGTTTCCCTTTGTTCTGTGTTTCCTTGTCTGGTTGTCTGTCGTGCACTTACTGAGTGTAGGGACCGTCGCCCAGTTGTACCCCGTCGCCTAGGGCGGGTCGTTGCAAGTAGGCAGGGACTGAGTGGCGGGTAGATTAGGGCTCACTTGTCTGTTTCCCTATCCCTGTCATTACATATTCACAAGCCTATATACCTACTCTACCCTGGTCCCTCACACCACTATGGACCCCCTTGAGACCCTGGTTCAGCAAATGCAGGGTCTCTCCCTACAGGTCCAGGCCCTGGCTCAGAGGGTCAACCAGCCTGATGCTACCATGGTAGTGCCCCTCACCTCACCTCTTGAACCCCACCTCAAGTTGCCTGACCGGTTCTCAGGGGACCGGAAGACATTTCTCTCCTTTCGGGAGAGTTTTAGGCTCTATTTTCGTTTAAAGCCCCACACTTCAGGTTCTGAGAGCCAGCGGGTGGGTATAATTATGTCCCGGCTCCAGGAAGGGCCCCAAGAATGGGCCTTCTCCTTGGCTCCGCACGCCCCTGAACTTTCCTCCGTTGATCTTTTCTTTTCTGCTCTCGGACTCATTTATGACGATACTGACTGGACTGCCTTTGCCGAGAGTCAGCTGGTGACCTTACGTCAGGGTAAGAGACCTGTTGAGGAGTATTGCTCTGACTTTAGGAAGTGGTGCGTAGCTTCTCGGTGGAATGACCCTGCTTTAAGGTGCCAGTTTAGGTTGGGTCTGTCGAACGCCCTGAAAGACCTGCTACCTGAGCTTGTTCAGGACATCGCTGATGTATTCTCTAAGGAGGCCTCCGAAGTGTTACCTCCTCATAGAGAATACGATTGCGCTATCGATTTGGTACCAGGAGCTAAGCTCCCTAAGGGTAGGATATTTAATCTCTCTTGTCCCGAACGTGAAGCCATGAGAGAGTATATCCAGGAATGCCTGGCCAAGGGTTACATTCGCCCCTCTACTTCTCCAGGAGGTGCTGGCTTCTTCTTCGTAGGGAAGAAGGATGGTGGTCTTAAGCCATGCATTGACTAACGTAACTTGAATAAGGTAACTGTAAGGAACCAGTATCCCCTTCCTTTGATTCCTGATCTCTTTAATCAGGTTCAGGGGGCCCAATGGTTCTCTAAGTTTGATCTACGGGGGGCGTATAACCTTATCCGCATCAAAGAGGGGGATGAGTGGAAGACTGCGTTTAACACGCACGAAGGTCATTTCGAATACCTCGTCATGCCCTTTGGGTTGTGTAATGCTCCCGCGGTCTTCCAGAATTTCATAAATTAGATTTTAAGAGATTACCTGGGGGTATTTCTTGTAGTGTACCTTGATGACATACTTGTGTTTTCCAAGGACTGGTCCTCCCACATTGAGCATGTCCGGAAGGTGCTCCAGGTCCTTCGGGAAAACAAACTGTTTGCGAAGACCGAAAAATGTGTGTTTGGGGTGCAGGAGATACCATTTTTGGGTCAAATCCTCACTCCTCATAAATTCTGCATGGACCCCGCCAAGGTCCAGGCTGTGGCGGAATGGGTCCAACCTGCCTCCCTGAAGGCGTTACAGTGCTTCTTGGGGTTCACTAATTATTACAGGAGATTTATTGCTAACTTCTCGGTCATCGCTAAGCCTCTTACGGACCTCACCCGCAAGGGTGCTGATCTCCTCCACTGGCCTCCTAAGGCTGTCCAGGCTTTTGAGGCCCTTAAGAAGTGCTTCATTTCGGCCCCGGTGTTGGTTCACCCCAACCAAATGGAGCCATTTATCGTGGAGGTTGACGCGCCCGAGGTGGGAGTGGGGGCTGTCTTGTCCCAGGGTACCAGGTCCCTCACCCATCTCCGTCCCTTTGCCTACTTCTCCAGGAAGTTTTCGCCCACTGAGAGTAACTATGATATTGGCAACCGCGAACTCTTAGCCATTAAATGGGCATTTGAAGAGTGGCGCCACTTCCTGGAGGGAGCTAGGCACCAGGTAACGGTCCTTACCGACCACAAGAATCTGGTTTTCCTAGAATCGGCCCGGAGGCTAAACCCGAGACAAGCTCGATGGGCGTTATTTTTTACCAGATTCAATTTTTTGGTTACCTATAGGGCTGGGTCTAAAAATATTAAGGCTGATGCACTGTCGCGTAGCTTCATGGCCAGCCCTCTTTTGGAGGAAGACCCTGCTTGTATTTTGCCTCCAGGTATAATCATTTCCTCTATTGATTCTTATTTAGTCTCTGAAATTTCTGCTGATCAAGGTTCAGCTCCCGGGAACCTTCCTGGGAACAAGCTGTTTGTTCCCCTGCAATTCCGGCTAAGGGTACTTAGGGAAAATCATGACTCCGCACTATCTGGTCATCCAGGCATCCTGGGTACCAAGCACCTCATTGCCAGAAACTATTGGTGGCCTGGGTTGCCTAAAGACGTTAAGGCCTACGTCGCCGCTTGTGAGGTTTGTGCTAGGTCCAAGACTCCCAGGTCCCGACCAGCGGGCTTACTACGTTCTTTGCCCATTCCCCAGAGACCTTGGACCCATATCTCCATGGATTTTATCACCGATTTGCCTCCATCTCAAGGCAAGTCGGTGGTGTGGGTTGTAGTAGACCGCTTCAGTAAGATGTGCCACTTTGTGCCCCTCAAAAAACTACCCAATGCTAAGACGTTAGCTACCTTGTTTGTCAAGCACATCCTGCGTTTCCATGGGGTCCCTGTCAATATTGTTTCTGACAGAGGGTTACAATTTGTTTCTTTGTTTTGGAGAGCCTTCTGTAAAAAGTTGGAGATTGATCTGTCCTTCTCCTCTGCCTTCCATCCTGAAACTAATGGCCAAGCTGAGAGGACTAATCAGTCTCTAGAACAATATTTAAGGTGTTTTATCTCTAACTGTCAATATGATTGGGTCTCATTCATTCCCCTCGCCGAATTTCCCTTAATAACCGGGTCAGTAACTCGTCAGGGGTCTCCCCCTTTTTCTGTAATTTTGGGTTTAATCCACGGTTCTCCTCCGTTTCACCTGGTAGTTCCAACAATCCCGAGGTAGAGGTCGTTCATCGGGAACTGTGCACAGTCTGGGCCCAGGTTCAGAAGAACCTAGAGGCGTCCCAGAGCATACAAAAAACTCAGGCAGATAGAAGATGTTCTGCTAACCCCTTGTTTATGGTCGGGGATCTGGTGTGGCTATCGTCTAAGAACTTGCACCTTAAAGTCCCGTCCAAGAAGTTTGCTCCCCGGTTTATAGGACCGTACAAGGTCATTGAAGTCCTCAATCCTGTCTCCTTCCGACTGGAGTTGCCCCCATCTTTTCGAGTACACGACGTGTTTCATGCCTCCCTCCTTAAACGCTGCTCCCCGTCCTTGACTCCCTCGAAGAAACCTCCTGTCCCCGTTCTCACCCCTGAGGGGGTAGAATTCGAGGTGGCCAAGATTGTGGACAGCAAGATGGTCCAAGGCTCCCTCCAGTACCTGGTCCATTGGAGAGGATACGGGCCTGAGGAGAGGACTTGGGTACCCGCCCGGGATGTTCACGCTGGGGTATTGGTCAGGGGGTTCCACCTTCGTTTCCCCAATAAACCAGGTCCATCTAGAAAGGGTCCGGTGTCCCCTCATAAAAGGGGGGGTACTGTTAAAGGAACAGTGTCACCAACATTTTTTTTTTATATCAGTTTTATGTTAGGGTTTTATTAAAAATGTTTATATTTATTTGTGTGTTTGTGTGTTACTTTTTTCTATTTTTACACTTTTTCTTCCCTATGGGGGCTGCCATTTTTTTTTCCATTTCTGTATGTGTCGATTAACGACACATACAGACATGGAATACGGCAGCTCCAGTCCCATAGGGACTGCGAACGGGGCCCGTTCCATCCACTCTGGTGTACGCCGTGTGTGTGGGAACGGCGCATGCGCCGTTCCCACACAGTCCGATTTGAAATGCGCGCCGTCCGGTGCCATTTTCCTGTGGATCGGAAGTCGTGGCCGGGCAGTAAGATTACTACTTCCGGTCGCGGCTTCCGGACTTGTGCACATGGAGCAGCGGCAGCAGACGGAGCGGACGGACCGGAGGGAGCGGCGGCGACTGGAGCAGGTAAGTTAGGTCTGTGTATGTACGTGTTTCAGTGTGTTTTACTAGTGTATGTAAACCTTCTACACTGTGTGTTAGCTCAAAAAATGGCGACACACAGTGTAGGAGGTTAGACCGTTCAAACCCCTCGTTTCTCCCGGCACTAGCCAGGATAAAGGAGGGGGGGATTCTGAGAGCTCACTAGAGCGAGGGATTTTTTCCCAATTTTGCAGCATAAAGCAATGTGGTTGCTTTACCACATGCAATGCTGCAATTTTGGGAATTGCTCCATCTAGTGACCAGTGCTGGGAAATATTATAAATTGAATCCAATTTATAATATTTCCTGACTCGTGAAAAAAATAAAAAAAATTAGAACAATGTTTAATCACCTACACACTAATTGTTTAACTAAAAAAACAAAACATGTTTTGCTGGCAACACATTACCTTTAAGGATCTGCCAGGCACAGCTTCTGTATCCACGCCCATAGGTAATCAGTCTGCACCTGCTTCTATGTCTGTGAGACTGACTCCATCTTCCACCACTCAGGATGGCAGGCTTAGGAGTGGGAGAGCCTATCACAGCCTGGCCAGACGGAGCTAGCTCCCGCCCTCTGTCTATTTATACCTGCCTTTCCTGTTCCTCCTTGCTTGTGATTCTTCTCTGTTGGTTTCCTGGCCCTGCTGCAGCTTCTTGAACTACTTGTCCCTGCTTCGTATTGACCCTGGCTTACTGACTACTCTTCTGATCTGCGTTTGGTACCTCGTACACTCCTGGTTTGACTTGGCTTGTTCACTACTCTCCTGCTCTGCGTTTGGCACCTCGTACTCTCCTGGTTTGACTCGGCTTGTTCACTACTCTCCTGCTCTGCGTTTGGCACCTCGTACTCTCCTGGTTTGACTCGGCTCGTTTACTTCTCTTGTTGCTCACGGTGTTGTCATGGGCAACCGCCCCGTTTCCCTTTGTTCTGTGTTTCCTTGTCTGGTTGTCTGTCATGCACTTACTGAGTGTAGGGACCGTTGCCCAGTTGTACCCCGTCGCCTAGGGCGGGTCATGGCAAGTAGGCAGGGACTGAGTGGCGGGTAGATTAGGGCTCACTTGTCTGTTTCCCTATCCCTGTCATTACACATTCCTTCTATTGCTGCTTCTATAGCTTGCTGGCAATATCTGATTTCACATACTCTTAAGTCTGACTGCCACCCTCTTCGGCTATTACCCCTCCGTTATCTTTCCTCCTTTACACCGGAATTAAATGTGCTAAAATGGGAGGCAGCTGGGATTGATACGATCGGTTCCCTTTATGAAACAAAGGGAATGTTGCCCTTTAATAAACTGGTTCAAAGATATGGCATACCTACCCATGATCTGTACAAATATTTTCTGATCCGTCATATTTTGAGCAGTAGGAACCTGGATGGGCGCTTATTCCCGAGTAGTGCATTTGTGGCTTTCAACTCTGCTGCGCCTAAATCGAAGTGCATTTCCTGGTTTTATTCTACCATTTCTAAATTTCAGATTCTAAGTAAACCAGGGTATTTGCTCAAATGGGAGACGGAACTGAATCTGGTTATCACCTTAGCAGAATGGCATTTGGCGATGAATTGGGCCTCTAAGATTTCCAATGGTGAGAGTCATAGAGAAATAGCACATAAAATACTGCTTAGATGGTATAGAACCCCAGCGTTGTTGGCTAAATGTAACCCTTCTTACTCTCCCCTTTGCTGGAGGAACTGTGGTATGTCAAGCGATTATATGTATGTTTGGTGGAATTGCCCATCGGTTTTTAGTTTTTGGAAAGCTACTTTTGCATTTTTGTCCACCATTCTACATTATATAATTTGCCCCTCCCCTGCATTGGCGCTATGTTTTGTTGGTCTTGCTGACGTTTCCAGGAACTTTAGGTGCATAATGGGGCATGTCATCCTAGCTGCTAGACTGTTGATAGCCAGGACTTGGAAATCCTCAGACCCTCTTACCATCACTGAGTTAAATAATCTTGTACAATTTGACTACACAATGGAAAAAATTATAGCGGTTTGCTCCAACTCATATGGGAAATTCTCAAGTAATTGGACACTATGGTCAGACTATAACACTTCAAGAAAATCTCTTTCCCATGTTACAAATATTGGAAGCTCTTCCCATTTGTTGGTGTAAGGACATTAGGATATAGCTGTAAGGAATTAATAATATTAAGTAATGGGCCTACAGTAGACTATAACGATAAAGTCCCGTAATGTCATTTATACACTTTCTATTTAGTAAAACTGTACCCAGAAAAATCGTAACTGCTTATTTTTTTTTTTCTTTCTTAATGTTTTTATTTTATTTTGTTTAACTAGCGGAAAAAACAAAATAATACATATACTTGTACTTATTGTAAGATATGGACATGGATGTGAAAGTTAACCTGTTTCTGATTTTGTGTATGTTATGCTTTGAGAAATAATAATAAAAAAATCTAAATTTAAAAAAAAAATAACATGATAGTTTTATAGATTGGGTCGTTACGAACGCGGTGATACCAAATATGTGTACGGTTTTATAACGGGTTCATTTTTTCCCTATAATAAGAGACTTATTATAGGAAAAAAAATCTTTTATTTTTACACATTTGTAAAACATTTTTATTAACTTTTTTTAATTTTTTTATTTACTTTTGACACTTCCTTTTTTTACCTGCAGCTCTGATCGCTGCTAGAATACATTACACTACCTAGGTAGTGTAATATATTCCAACTGTCAGTGTGACGTCACAGTCACTCTGAGGGTATGTGCACACAATAGCTGCCTTTTACGTCTGAAATTACAGACTGTTTTCAGGAGAAAACAGCTCCGTCGTTTCAAACGTAATTGCTCCTCCAGAGGCTGGTCCTCATAGGCTTGCATGCATGGCAGACCCGGAGGCCGTTGTCTGGTCCCCGGGTTCCATCACAAGCATCAGCAGCCCCCACAATTGCATAGGGGCTGCTGATGTGCTACAAACCCCCTACATGCAGAAATCGCAATCGAGCCCCGCATGTAAAAGGTTAATTGCCTAAATCACCGGCAATGAGCCACTGAACGGCAAGAGTGGAGTGTCAGCTGTCAGGGACAGCAGATCCCGGTTCCCGATGAACACTGTTGCCGACACTTTCACAGACACTGTCATCGACAGTGTGCATCGCGAACGGCAGTGACGTCCTGTCACTCTGACATGAAGTCTATCAGGAGGCTGATCCTGATAAGCTTCTGTACATGGCAGACACGGAGGCCATTACTTGGCCTCCGATCGCCTTGCTAGCCATCGTGAGGTCTGCCGATGAGCTAGAACCCCTGAATGAGGTGATTGCAATCGATCACCGCAATCAGGGGTTAATTGCCGAAATCAGCAGAAATCAGCAGAAATAAGCCGCTGATCGGCATACAGTGGAGTGTCAGCTGTCAGGGAAAGCTGGCCTCCCGGTTCCCGGTGCACACTGTCGCCGACAGTGTGCACCGGGAACTACGCAGTAACTGTACGTCCCTGTGCACTAAGACACTGGCCACATGGACGTACTGTTGCATCCTGGTTCGCCTAGGGGTTAAATGTACATTTGTTTTGTTTTTGTTTTTTTGTAAAAAAATGGACCCATCAACAGATCACATTTATTTGTATGCCACTTAACCCTTTAATGACCGCCGATACACCTTTTCACGGCGGCCTAATCAACGTCCAGCACGGTTGTCCCATGCAGGCTGCAGTGGGTGCTCGTTTGTCGTATGACAGCCAGGCTCCTGCTCCAACGGTAGCGATCGAAGTTTACTTAGATCACGACCATTTAACCCCTCAAATGCCGCGGTCATTAGCGACCGCTGCATTTGAGTTGTTAACAGAGGGAGGGAGCTACCTAACAAAGGCCCCCAGGTCTGCCCTGTCTATATACCTATTCAGTTTTACACTGACAGGCAATAAGGCTTTGGTATGCGAAGTATAACAAAGCATTATATCTGCGATCTAAAGATTGCATAGTGAAGTCCCGTAGTGGGACTGAAAAAAGAATTAACGTGAAATAAAAATTAATAAAAGGTACACATTAAAAAAATATATATTTTTTTCCCATTAAAAAATAGTTTTATTTAGTAAAAGTGTAAAAATAAAATAAAAGTTACACATATATGGCATCCCCGCAATTGTAATGGCCCAAAAAAATAAAGTTAGCATGTTATTTAAACCGCAAGCTGAATGGCGTAAAAAAACAAAACGCAAAAAACAATGGTAAAATTGCTATTTTTTTCCATTGCCCCAAACAAATAATAATAAAGTCCCATGTACCCCAAAATGGTAGCAATGATGTTTCACAAAAAAACAAGCCCTCGTATGGTGACATCTACGCAAAAATAAAAAAGTTATGACTCTTGCAAAGCGACGATGGAAAATAAAATTATTTTAGTTCAAAAGTGTTTTTATTCTTCAAAAGTAGTAAAACATAAAAAAACGTACATATTTGGTATCATCGTAATCGTACCGACTTATAGAATAAAGGTAGCATGTTATTTATGCCGCATGGTAAACAGCGTAAATATGAAATGCATAGATCAATGGCTAAATTGCTGGGGGTTTTTTATATCCTCCCCAAATAAAGTTAATAAAAGTTAATAAATAAATTGTGTATACCCCAAAATGATGCCATTGAAACACACAACTAATCCCGCAAAAAACAAGTCCTCATACAGCCATGTCCACGTGAAAATAAAAATGTTATAGCTCTTTGAATGTGACGATGGAAAAACGAAAAAAAAAAATATTGGTCATTAGGGCCCAGAATGCATGCAGGGGGAAGGGGTTAAAGGGAACCTGTCACCAGCCTTTCACCTATTAAACTAGCAATACCTAGTGGTAGTGGGTGAAAAATCATTTCTATATAACCTTTAATTGTCTTCTTAGTCGGCTCTGTAGCTTTAGTATTCAGCTATTTAGTGTTCCCACACCGTCTGCTAATAAGCATAAAAGAGTCAGATCTTCATTTGAAAAGAGTCAAATCTCCTCGCCTTCCCCCAGCACACAGCATCCCGCGCTTGTGCATTGATGTCCTATTCTGGTGGTGCGCACAAAGGGACACCAGATTATTACGATAAAAGGCACAAAATGTTTGCAGACCGTTATTAACAGTCGGAGGAGGAGTTTAGGAGAGGGGATAACGGTAATGAACTTTTGATAGCAGTGGCCAGTGAGTGATAAGTAAAGTTCAATAGGTGAAATGCTGGTGACAGGTTCCCTTTAAAGTGGATCAATCAAAAGCTTGGAAACAAAAATGCCAGAGATCTTGGAACATGAAGGATATGTTAGCTAACTAGAGTTATTTATCTCTATACATTCTGATCAGTGGCGGATAAAGTAGATTACAGGTCCATGGCTATTTACCAAACTTGGGCCCCCACCTTCCCCATCACCACTCTGCCACGCCATGTCTATAGTAAACACCGCCTTTCTGTTCTAGCATTGACAAATGGGTGTTACCATTCCCCTTGTCAAAGAGATGTGTACCTACACGATGGCAGTTTCCAAACATGGCTGACAGTACCAGACTCATCTACTTGACAAGGTAAATTGTAACATTCAGTTGGCAATTAGGCGTGGGCTACAGGGAGACTTTTTGTGGAAAACAAGGAGTTAGTATAAGTGGCATGTTGAGAGAGTTTACAGATCCTCTATAAATCCAGTGGTTCACAGATGACATCTTCTCTGATTGTTGACATTCGCTGTCCTATTTTTCTCCACCTGGCCAAAACTGTCATGACGACTTATCCTGACGACTGCAGAGTTTGCTGCTTAGATATCTTTGGCCCCGCGCTCCTGCAGCCATCCTTAGCTTTTGTAGCAACACAAATCAATGACTCCTAGATAAATTCAGACACCAGACCACTAAATAAGTTCAAACTCCAGACCAGACTCTAGAATAAATACAGACTCAGGAATACACTGTGTCCACCATTATTAGGAGAGTAAGTATTTTGACCATATCATAATTTTTATGCATATTTTCCAACTCCAATCTGTATAAACTTGACTGTTAATTGGATGAAGCATATCAGGTGATGTGTATTTGTGTAATGAGGGAGGGTGTGGCCTAAAAAATTCAAGACCCAATATCAAGGTGTGCAGAATTATTAGGCAGCTTTCCTCTGGCAAAATGCACCAAAAAAGAGATTTAACCCCTTAAGAACACAGCCAATTTTGGCCTTGAGGACAGAACAATTTTTTTAGATTTCCCTCTTTGCATCCCGACGCTCATAACTCTTATTTTTTCTACGACGTAGTTGTATGAGAATTTGTTTTTTTGCGGGACGAGTTGTAATTTATGTAGGTACCATTTTTTGGTACAAATACATTACCGTTTAATTTCTATACATTTTTATTTATAAATGCAGAAAAAAAGCAGTTCCACAGCAGTTTTAATATTTGTTTTTTTACACCATACACCGATCATCATAAATAATGTTATACATTTGTTGTACAGGTTGTTACGGTCGTGGCGATACCAAATATGCCTATATTATTTCATGTTTTTGGGACTTATATTTTAAAAAGTTTATTTATTATAAAAAAAATGTGTGTTTCTGTGTATTTTTATTGCTTTTTATTTATTTATTTATTTATCGTTCATTTTTTTTACATTTATTTAACTTTTTTTTTTTAATCCCATAAAGGGATTTATTATTTAGATTTTTATTTTGTAACTGTAATGTACTGGCATAGATCTATATGCCAGTACATTAGCCTGTTACTGATCGTACACAGGCAGTTGTCAGGGCATACCTCAGTATGCCCTAACAACAGGAAATATGTTCAGACAGCCCTGGGGTCCTTCAATGGACCCTGGGCTGTCTGGCCATATGAGTTATGGGCTTTGATCGTGTCACAGTTATTTTCTGTGACGCGATCAAAGTGCAGTCCCCTCTCCTTGAACGCCGCAGTTTAGCCGTAGTTTTAATGATACCATTTTGAGGTACATGCAACGTTTTGATAACTTTTTTTATTTTGTTTTTTGTGCGGGATGAGATGACCAAAAAATAGAGATTCTGGCGTTTACAGTTTACAATTTTTTTTACGGCGTTCACCGTGCGGGTAAATAATGATTTATTGTAATAGTTCAGACTTTTACGGACGCAGCGATACCAATTATGTTTATTTTTTATTTTTTTTTACTATGCTCTAGGGGGAAATCGGTAAAAGGGTTTTTCTTTTAACTTTTAATTTGTAATTGGTTTTTTTACATAAAAAAACCTTTATTTTACTCATTTTTACTTTTTTAATAATTCCCCTAGGGGACTTCAACCAGCGATCATTAGTTTGCTTGCACTATATACTGCAATACTAATGTATTGCAGTATATTGTGATTCTGACAGGTTTCTATTAAGCCCTGCCTGGCAGACCAGGAAGCCATAGCAACCATCGCCCCCCCCCCCACCATTGCGTTGCGGGGGGCGCAATGAGCTGTTAGAGGGGGTCGCCCCCTCTTTCTAACGATTTAAACTCTGCGGTCGCTATTGACGCGATGCCGCTTCTTACTCTGAATTGTCGGCTGTAACAGCCGACCCGAGCATCGTATGGAGCGGGTACACTCCGTGAGCCCATTCCACACTTCCCCAACCCGACTTTAGCGTAAGAATACGTCAAATGTCGGGATGGAATTAACAGGGTCGCAAGAAACATGTTGAGAAAAAAACCTACAAATTAACTTTGAGAAGAATCAAACGTGTAGCAACCAGGTACCCATTATCCTTCAGTGCTGTTATATTCCAGAACTGCAACCTCCTGGAGTGCCCAGAAGTACAAGGTTTTCAGTGCTCAGAAAAACGACCAAGGTAAGGAAGCCTGAAACCCGGACACCACTGAACAAGACACATAAGTTGAAACGTCAAGACTTGGCCAAGAAACACCTGAAGACAGATTTTTCAAAGGTTTTATGAACTGATGAGATGAGAGTGACTCTTGAAGGACCAGATGGATGGGCCTGTGGCTGGATCAGTAACGGGCACAGAGCTCCACTTCGACTCCATCAAGGTGGAGGTGGGGTACTGCTATGTGCTGGTATTATTAAAGATGAGCTAGTTGGACCTTTTCGTGTTGAATATGGACAAAAAATCATCTCCCAAACCTACTGCCAGTTTTTAGAAGACACTGTCATCAAGCAGTGGTACAGGAAAGTGTGTGCATCTTTCAAGAAAACCATGATTTTTGTGCATGACAATGCTCCATCGCATGCATCGAAGTACTCCACTGCACGGCTAGCCAGTAAAGGCCTTAAAGATGACAGAATAATGACATGGCCCCCTTAATCATGTGACCTAAACCCTATTGAGAACTTGTGGGCCCTTGTTAAACAGCAGATTTACGGTGAAGGAAAACAGTACACCTCTCTGAACAGTGTCTGGGAGGCTGTGGTTGCTGCTGCACAACAAGTTGATCATCAACAGATTAAGAAACTGACTCCATAAATGGAAGGCTTATGACTGTTATTGAATAGAAGGGTGGCTATACTGGTCACTGATTTTTTTTTTGGAAATGTCAGAAATGTTTATTTTTACATTTTGAGTTGTTTGTTTATTATTCTCACTTTAACCCCTTAACGACCGGCGTATAGTGTTTTTATGTCGGTCGTTTAGGGTAGTTCTTCTGAAGTGTCGGCTTTTCACGTCGGCACTTCAGAAGAACTTTTCTGCCATCGTGCCGGGATCTCTTGAAGACCGGGCTGTTAGTAACAGCCTCGGGCTTCAGGGCAACGATCAGAGACCACTAGCAGTGGTCTCCGATCATTTTTAACCCCTCATATGCGATGCTGAATAGCAAGTGCCGCATCGGAGCAGTTTCGTCGGGCTTCAGGGCAACGATCGTAGACCACTAGTTTTAACCCCTCAGATGCGGCACTCAATAGTAAGTGCCCCATCTGAGTGGTTTGGGAGGGAGCCGCATCGGAGCGTTTTTCCCGGTCATTGGGTAATCTGCTTCTGAAGCCAAGTATAGTGAGTATTTTTAATAGGTGTAAAGAAATGAAAAATAGGTTTTTACAGAAAATACATTATTGCTGCATTTTTACAGTGAAACATTATCCAATAAGCAACCCTCCCTTTTGGTTCTCCCTAATCCAATAAGCAACCCTCCCTTTTGGTTCTCCCTACAAAAACAGTGTGAAAGTAAATGAGTTAATAATGTGGGTAATATCACGGTCTTTTCCTTCATAGATTCTAAAGGCGGAAGTGTAGCCTGTACCGCTCTCACAGAGCTTGTAGATTTTAACCCCATATTTTGCTCTCTTTGAGGGGATGTACTGGTGGAATGAGAGCATGCCTTTGTAACTCATCAGCGATTCATCCACCGCTAGTTTTTTGTTCGGGGCTGTACACCGGCATAAATGACTCCTCCAAAATTTTTATCAGGGGCCTTATTTTATACAGGCGGTCACGGCCTGGATCACTACGGGGGGCCTGGTGATTGTCGTTAAAATGAAGGAAGCGCATTAGCACCCCATATCTGCTTCTGGTCATAACGGCTGGAAAAACAGGTGTGGCATGTGTAGGGCTTGTTGCCCAATATGACCGGATTGAGGACTTTTTCACTGACCCCATGTTGAGGATGAGCCCCAAAAATGTTTAAGTTCGCCAGTATTTGTGGGGTGCCACTGCTTTGCATAGGAGGGCGTTGGCTTTTCAGCAAATAATTGGCGAGCATACAGATTGGTTTAGGTTAACAACCAGCTCCAATAGTTCATCTGTAATGAATATTTTTTTTAAATCGAGGGCTGTAAAATTTTCCACATTAATATTTATCCCTGGTGTGGCAATAAATTCTGGGATATTAGGGGAAAATGACTCTGTGGGTACCCACTCAATATATTCTGGAGGAATAGAGTGGGCCGTGTTTTGTGGTACTTCTGTGTTTTCTGGTACATGCCCTGTGCTTGTGAACTCTGCAGCGACACTTGAATTGCAGAAAGCGTATCACTGTCATCGCTATCACTGGTAGAATACATTTCTACCTCGGACGCGGTTTCTGTATCACTTTCATCAGAGTCAGACATTAACATGGCGTATGCCTCTTCCACCGTGAACCTTTTATGGGCCATTGTAATTACACACACGTATGACAAAGACTGTAACCAGACGCACACGCAGACAAATTGTATTCTTTTTTCCTTACTGTTTTTTCACATACAAAAATACACGGACGTCACAAAAGCACGCTCCACAAAAAACTGATGTCGAACAAACACGTAGACTATAAAACTTTTTTTTTTCCATATATTTTTTGCTGACTTTTTTTTTTTGCACAAATAAAATACACAGACGTCACACACGTACGCTACACAAAAACCCTAGGCTAAACCTAGACTAAACCTAGGCTAACCCTAGACTAACTCTAGAATAGAAACTAGAATAACCCTAGACTAATGCTAAGGGCACGTTCAGACGTGGCGGAATTGCTGTGGAATTCCGCTGTGGACAGTCCATAGTGGAATTCTCCAGCGGCCGTTTTTTACATTTGTTTCAATACATTTTTAGGCAAGTTAGTTCAGACGTTGCGGAAAACTCCGCTGTGGACCATAGGCTGCAGTGCGGAATTTTCCCTCCGCAGCAGGCACTGTCTGTGGCGGAGAAGAAGCAGAATTTCACTTCGGATTTCAGCCTTTGCAATGCAAAAACTGAACCCTGTGGCAAGTCCGCTGTCTTTTCTGCAACGTCTGAATTACCTGTCAAATACGCAAATGTTGGTGCAGATTTGTTGCGTAATTGCTCCAAATCTGCACCAACATTTGCAGCGAAAAAACTCCGCAACGTGTGAACGTGCCCTAAGGGTAACCCTAGCCTAGGTATACAATTGAAGTTTATATAAAGTTTATATATTAGATTTTTAGTAATTTTGTGTCTTTGGTGTCACAGTAAAATTCTCTCTCTGTCTCTTCTCATACAGAGAGTGTGAGGAGAGACAGAGAGACAGGTAGGAGAAACACTTTGTTTTTCATTTTGTGATCACTGTGAATGGTTCTCACAGTGATCACATGAACGGAGACCACTGTTATTGGTCTCCGACCATCACTCTGATGAATATTAGCAGGACATTTAGTCTGGATTCACACGAGCACATTACTTCCATAATGGACGGAACGAATTTCGGCCGCAAGTCCAGGACCGAACACAGTGCAGGGAGCCGGGCTTCTAGCATCAATAGTTATGTACGATGCTAGGAGTCCCTGCCTTGCTGCCGGACAACTGTCCTGTACTGTAATCATGTTTTCAGTACGGGACAGTTGTCCTGCAGTGAGGCAGGGACTCCTAGCATCGTACATAACTATGATGCTAGGAGCCCGGCTCCCTGCACTGTGTTCGGTCCGGGACTTGCGGCCGAAATACGTTCCGTCCCTTACGGACGTAATGTGCTCGTGTGAATCCAGCCTTATACTTGTCAAAATGACCTGCAGTACCACGGCAAATATAGCGTGGTTACCTAAAATCTGCTCTGGCGTAAAAAGGCCTCCAAAAGCCAATATATCGCCGTACACGGGAGAAGTAGCAGAATGTGGAAAGGTGTCACTTTTACCAGTATGTCATATGGTGTTTCGAAATGGCTTAAGAAAAGTGACACTTTTGTAAAAAAAATGCAATTTACATTTTTTTGGCCCAAGTTTGGACAAATTCTGTAAAAAGTGTGAAGGGTTAAAACAGAAATTGAACCTCTAGAAATAGAATTTGGGGTGTGTATTTTTTTGTATCATGGTAATTTTTGGTAAATTCTGACAGTCTGCCGCTCCAGTACTATGGCAAATGTAGCATGGTGCACTAAAATTAATACTAGTGTGACAGGCCTCCAAAAGACAAAATGGACTCCTTCTTTTATATGCCCTATAACGGGTCCATATAATCGATTAGACACACATATTTGGAACCGCCGTACACAGAAATAGCAGAATGTGGAAAGGTGGCACTTTTACCAGTATATCATATGGTGTTTCGAAATAACTTAAGAAAAGTGACACTTTTGTAAAAAAAAAAAGCAATTTACATTTTTTGGGCCCAAGTTTGGACAAATTCTGTAAAAAGTGTGAAGGGTTAAAACGGAAATTGAAATGCTAGAAATAGACTAGTGTCTAGTTTGTAGAACATAATGTTTTTTTACCACTATTTATTGGACTTGGTGTAAACAACTAAATTAACCCGTTAGTGACCGGCCCATAGTGTTTTTACGTCGGTCACTAACGGGCCTTATTCCGATGCCATAGACTTTTTACGTCGCAGCATCGGAATAAGTAAACAGAGCAGGGAGCTGTCAAATCTCCCTGCTCTCAGCTGCCAGAGGCAGCTGAGGGCTGGGGGCGTCCCTGTTCTGCCGGGTGAGATTGATATTAGTGCACCGCATCTGAGTGGTTTTAGAGAGAGGGAGGGAGCTCCCTCTCATCCCACTGACACCCGGTGATAAGATCGCCGAGTGTCAGTGTCTCCTAATAAAGGCCCCCAGGTCTGCCTGTAATGAATGCCTGCTAGATCATGCCGCAGGCATGACCTAGCAGATGCCTGTCCGTTTTAAACGGACAGGCAGTAATACACTGCAATACAGAAGTATTGCAGTGTATTATAATAGCGATCGCAGAATCGCATATTAAAGTCACCTAGTGGGACTAGTAAGAAAGTAAAAAAAAAAGTTTAATAAAGTAAATAAAAAAAATGTGAAAAAAAAAATGAAAACCCAATTTTTCCCCTTACAAACTGCTTTACTATTAAAAAACCAAAATAAAGTTAAAAAGTTACACATATTTGGTATCGCCACATCCGTAACGACCCCGACTATAAAGCTATTACATTACTTAACCCACACGGTGAACGCCGTAAAAAATGAAATAAAAAACAACGGAAAAATTACTGTTTTCTGTGAATCCTGACTTAAAAAAAATAAAAACGTTACGGCTCTTCAAATATGGAGACACAAAAACAAATAATTTTGAAAAAAAAGTGTTTTTACTGTGTCAAAGTAGTAAAACATACAAAAACGATACAAATTTGGTATCGTTGCAATCGTAACAACCCGCTGAATAAAGTTATTGTGTTATTTATACCACATGGTAAACGGCGTAGATTTAGGACGTAAAAAAAGAGTGGCGAAATTTCTGATTTTTTTCTATTCCCCCATCAAAAAAAGTTTATAAAAGTTAATCAATAAATAATATGTACCTTAAAATGGTGCTATTAAAAAATACAACTTGTCCCGCAAAAAACAAGACCTTATACAGCTATGTCGACGCAAAAATAAAAAAAAGCTTGGTCATTAACCCCTTCTCGCAATTTCACGTACAGTTACGTGATGGGAGATGGTCTTTTCCCGCAACTGTACGTGAAACAGATGGAGCTGGCTCAGGAGCTGAGCCAGCAACATCACCGCCGGGTGACAGCTGTATGTTACAGCTGGCACCCTGAGGTATCGGCCAGGACCGGAGCTAGCCTCCGATCCGACCGATTAACCCCTCACATGCTGCGTTCAATAGAGATCGCAGCATGTGAGGAGTTTATAGCCGCCGGCACCCCAGCAACGTGATCGCTGGGTTGCCGGTGGCTGCAAAGGCAATAGGAGGGCTAATACTTACCTCCCGGTCAGCCTGTAATGGAATGCTCCTATGCCCCGACGTCGGCGGGGCCCAGGAGGCTTCCGGTACCATCGGCAAGATGGCGCCGGCTCAGCTTCCGGCTCAGAAGCTGAGCCGGCGTCATCAGCAGTGGGTGTCCGCTATATGTTACAGCGGACACCCCGATCTATCGGCAGGAACCGGAGCTAGCTCAGATTCCTGCCATTAACCCCTTCAATGCAGCGAAGTGGTTTGTATGAAATCAGCAGCCCTGCCATGTGATGGCAAGGCTCACGACTGTTACTATGGCAACAGGATGCCTAACAATGGCTTCCTATCTGCCATTACGGAAGCCGATAAGGCAACTGACAGTTCTAATACATTGCACTACATAGGTAGTGCAATGTATTAGAACATCAAACAAACAGTTGGACCTTCAAGTCCCCTAGTGGGACTAAAGAAAAGTGTAAAAAAAAAGTGTCAAAAAAGTAAAAATAAAAGTTGTAAAAAATACAATAAAATTTTAAAATAATAACACAAAACACAATCGCCCTTTTTCCCTTATCAAGTAATTTATTATTGAAAAAAATAATAAAGCCATACATATTTAGTATCGCTGCGACCGTAACGACCTTAGCTATACAAATATTATGTTATTTATTCCGCACAGTGAACGCCGTAAAAAAAACCTAAAAAATACTGACATAATTGCTATTTTTTGGTCACTTTGTCTTCCAAAAATTGAAATAAAAAGTGATCAAAAAGTCTCATGTACCCAAAAATTGTGTCTATAAAAACGTTAAACTCGTCTCGCTAAAAACAAGCCCTCATACAGCTCCGTCGACGAAAAAATTAAAACTGTTATGGCTCTCACAACTTGGCGACAGAAAAAATCCATTCTCTTTACAAAAGTTATTTTATTGTGCAAAAAGTTGTAAAACATAAAAAGTGCTATAAATTAGGTATCACCGGAATCGGACTGACCTGCAGAATAAAGGTAACGTAATTTATAACGCATGGTGAACGCTGTATAAAAATAATTTAAAAAATATGCCAGAATTGCTGTTTTTTGGTCACCTTGCCTTCCAAAAAAAAAAGGATAACATGTCATCAAAAAGTCACATGCACCCCAAAATGGTACCAATAAAAACTACAGCTCATCCCGCAAAAAAACAGCCATCATACCACTACATCTATGAAAAAAATAAAATTAGTTAAGGCTCCAATAAGCCAGGAAATAAAAAGTTTCAAGTGGCGAATTATCAAGGCCCCAAAAATTATGGAACCAGGAAGGGGAGGGCCCAAACATATCTGCTGGAAGGGCGCCCGAATTATACCAGGACAACACTTCCCAGCAAAATTCCTCAAACTGCAAAGATCCCGAGTGTGGACCAAAAGGGGGATAAGTAAGGACCATTTATTAGTGCGACACCGGCCTGTGCAGAAATGATTGTGTCACAGCGTAACACACATCTATGGATTATTTTATTGTTTTTTTTACCCCATTATTATACCACCTGACTATGCCCCTGATGTACTCTGCCCAGTTTACATGTACCCCCACATTATAAACGGAAACACCAGTAAGACTCCAAACAAAACTACTACAAGCAAAATCCACGCTCCAAAAGCCAAATGGCGCTACCTCCCTTCTGAACCCTACAGTCTGCCCAAACAGCAGTTTACTTCCACATATATGGCATCGCCATACCCGGGAGAACCCTTTTAATAATTTTTAGGGTGTGTGTCTCCAGTGGCAAGAGCTGGGCGCCACATATTGGCATATCTATGGAAAAAATCCCATTTTCACTCTGCAACATCGAGTGCACACCAATTTCTGCCAATCACCTGTGTAGTTAATATGCACACTACACCCCTAGGTGAATACCTTCATGGGTGTAGTTTCCAATATGGGGTCACTTCTAGGGGGGGAATACACTGATTTGGTCCCACAGGGACTTTGCAAATTTGACATAGCGCCCAGAAACGAATCCAGCAAAATCTGTACTCCAAAAGCCAAATGGCGCTCCTTCCCTTCTGAGCCCTACTCTGTGCACAAACAGCAGTTTATGACCACATATGTGGTATTGCCGTACACAGGAGAAGTTGCTTTACAAGTTTTGGGGTGCTGTTTTTCATTTATTTGATGAGAAAATGAAACATTTTCAGCTAAAACTACGTCTTATTAAAGAAAAATGATTTTTTTTTATTTTCACTGCCCAATTCTAATAAAATCTATGAAACATCTGTGGCTTCAAAATGCTCACTACACCCCTAGATGAATTCCTAAAGGGGTGTAGTTTCGTAAATTGAGTCACTTTTGGGGAGTTTCCATTGTACTGGTACCTTAGGAGCTTTGCAAAAGTGACATGGTGTCAAGAAACCAATCCAGCAAAATCTGTGCTCCAAAAGCCAAATGGCGCTCCTTCTCTTCTGATCCTTGCCGTGTGCCCAAACAGCAGTTTATGACCACAAATGGGGTATTGCCGTACTCCAGAGAAGTTGCTTTACAAATGTTGGGGTTCTTTTATTCCTTTATTTGTTGAGAAAATGAAAAATTTTGAGCCAAAGCTACGTCTTATTGGAAAAAAAGGATTTTTTTTATCTTCAATGCCCAATTCTAATAACCCTGTGGGTTAAAAATGCTCACTACACCCCTAGATGGATTCTTCAAGGGGTGTAGTTTCCTAAATGGAGTCAGTTTTTTGGTGTTTTCACTGTTTTGGTCCCTTAGGGGCTTTGCAAATGTGAAGTGGTCTCCGCAAACCATTCCTGCTAAAATTGAGCTCCAAAAGCCAAATGGCACTCTTTCCCTTCTAAGCCCTGCCGTGTGTCCAAACAGCCTTTTATGACCACATGCGGGGTATTTTTTTACTCGGGAGAAATTGCTTTACAAAAGTAGTGGTGCATTTTCTCCTTTTAGTCCTTGTGGAAATTAGAAAAAATTAGCTAAACCTACATTTTCACGGCCTGCTTCCAATAATTTCTGCAAAAAACCTGTGGGGTCAAAATGCTCACTATACCCCTAGATAATTTCCTCAAGGGGTATAGTTTCCAAAATGGGGTAACTTTTGGGGGATTTTCACTGTTTTGGCGCTGCAAGAGCCTTTCAGACCCGACATGGTGCCTAAAATATTTTCTAATAAAAAGGAGGCCCCAAAATCCTCTAGGTGTTCTTTTGTTTCTGAGGCCTGTGCTTCAGTCAATAAGTGCACTAGGGCCACATATGGGGAATTTCTAAAAACTGCAGAATCTGGGCAATAGATATTGAGTTGCGTTTCTCTGGTAAAACTTTCTGTGTTACAAAAAAAATAGATGAAAAATTAATTTCTGCAAAAAAAAAAAAAAAAGGAATTTGAAAATTTCACATCTACTTTGCCTTAATTCCTGTGAAACATCTAAAGGATTAAGAAACTTTCTAAATGCGGTTTTGAATACTTTGAGGGGTGAAGTTTTTAAAATGGGGTGACTTATTGAGGGTTTATAATATATAAGGCCCTAAAATCCACTTCACAACTCAACTGGTCCCTGTAAAAATAGCCTTTTGAAATTTTCTTGAAAATGTGAGAAATTGCTGCTAAAGTTCTAAGCCTTGTGATGACATAGAAAAATAAAAGGATGTTCTAAAAACAATGCCAATCTAAAGTAGACATATGGGTGATGTTAATTAGCAACAATTTTATGTGGTATTACTATCTGTCTTACAAGCAGATACATATAAATTTAGAAAAATCCAAATTTTTTCAATTTTTTGCAAAATTTGGGTGTTTTTCACAATTAAATACTTAATGTATCGAGCAAATTTTGCCAGTAACATAAAGTCCAATGTGTCACGAGAAAACAATCTCAGAATCGCTTGGATAGGTAAAAGCATTCCGAAGTTATTACCACATAAAGTGAAACTTGTCAGATTTGAAAAAATTGGCTGTATCCTGAAGGCCAAAACAGGCTGTGTCCTTAAGAGGTTAAGGCAGTGGCGTAACTACCGCGGTAGCAGCAGTAGCGGCTGCTACGGGGCCCGGGGCTTGAGGGGGCCCGTGCCGCCAGCCGACACGCCCTCCCAAATGCCCGGTGGTGCCGCTAGCAGCCGTTATGGCTGCTACAGGGGTAGCACCGCTACTTACAGGGGTAGCACCGCTACTGTGGGGCCCGCGCCACCGAGCCTTACACAGGCACTCTCATGCCTGTAGGTGTCGCTAGCACCGGAGGGGGCCCCGGTGCTAGCGGCAGCCAAATACATGTATTAGCACTGAATGGCCGGGCATGTTCCGTGCCTGACCATCCAGTGCCTTACAATGACACTGATTGGCTAGCGGCGCGATGACATCATCGCGCCGCTTCCATGCTTGGAAGGTGCTGATTGGCGGGGCAAGTCATTCTGCCCCGCCAATCAGCGTCATTGAAGGACGCTCATTCAGCTCCTGCAGACATGCTCAGAAGAGAGCATGTCTGCATCGCCAGTGAACAGCGTGGGAACCGGAGAATGTGAGTATGTCAACTTTATATATTTTTTTCCTCATAAAAATGTGAATGGCATTATCTATAGTGGGGGGTCTATCTACAGGGGGGTGTCATCTTTATGTGGGCTATTATATATAGGGGGGTCTATATATGGGGCAGTAGCTACAGGGGGGTCTATATGTGGGGCAGTAGCTACAGGGGGCTCTATATGTGGGCCACTATATACAGGGGGGGGTCTATATGTGGGGCACTAGCTACAGGGGAGGTCTGTATGTGGGCCACTATCTACAGGGGGGTCTATATGTGGGGCAGTATATGTGAGACACTATACAGGGGTGGGCTATATGTAGAGCACTATCTATAGGGGAGCTATTTTTTAGGGTACTTTCTATAGGGGTGGGCTATGTGTGGGACACTATATACAGGGGTCGGTTACCTGTGGGGCACTAGCAACAGGGTGGCTATATGTAGTGCACAGTCTACAGGGGTGGGCTATATGTGGGACAATATCTACAGAGGTGGGCTATACGTGGAGCACTAACTATAAGGGAAGCTATATGTAGGGCAGCACGGTGGCTCAGTGGTTAGCACTATTGCCTTGCAGCTCTGGAGTCCATATGTGGGCACTATCTACAGGGGCTTCTATGTAGGTCACTATCTACAGGGGGCACTATCTACAGGGGGCACGGTGTGTGTGTGTGTGTGTGTGTGTGTGTGTGTGTGTGTGTGTGTGTGTGACAGTTATATTTAGATGTGTTGAGAATTTTAACTTTGTTTACAGGTGCAGAAATGTTTTAAAAGTGAGAAGCTGAAGACATCTAATCGGAAAACTGCAGAAATGGGTCATGGCCGAGAGAAATCCATCATAGATGTCTGAACCGGAGGGAGAAGAAAAGAACTAGAATCTGAGACGTCACCGGTGAGTCACTTAATGTAAATGTTTATTCTGCCTCTAATCAGTATTGTAGTCACTGTATGATCTGCAGCGAGATGATGGTGGTATGATTTTTTTTTGTGAAACCGCATCTCCCAGCATATCCTTATCACAGCATATCCTTATCATTGTTTCGGCCATGCTGGGAGCTGTAGTTTTACGCCGTACAAACCTATGCGCAGTGGCGTAACTACCGCTATAGCAGCCGTAGCGACTTCTACGGGGCCTGCAGCATGAGGGGGCCCGTGCCACCCGCCGGCACGGCCCCTCCCATGGCCGCAGGCTCCGCTAGCAGCCGCTATGGCTGCTACAGCGCGACGCCACTGAAGGGGTTGTTCCTACAAAAGACATGCATCCCCTAACCACAGGATAGGGGATACATGTGGGATCGCTGGGACGCCCAGCAATGAGGAGAACGGGGGACCGAAAGTCCCCCCTAAGTTCTCCATGACAAACCTCGGACTTCCGTAGTCTGTCTGCAGCTCCATGGAAATGACTTGCGCACCGGTCGTGCTTGTGCGCATGCGTGACCAGCGCTCCTTTCATTTTTATTGAACTGCGCAGACGCCGGAAGTCCGAGGTTAGTCATGGAGAACTTCGGGGGACTTTCGGTCCCCCGTTCTCCTTATCGCTGCCAGCGATCACACATGTATCCCCTATCCTGTGGATAGGGGATGCATGTCTTTTGTAGGACAAACTATAGGCCGTTTTTTTTTTGGGGGGGGTCTGTATGGCGTAATCTACAGAGGGGGCTGTATGGCGTTATCTACAAAGGGGGTCTGTATGGCGTTATCTACAGGGGACTGTGTATGGTGCTATCTATAGGGGGCACTGTGTGGTGGAATCTATAGGGAGGCACTATCTACAAGGGGGGGGTTGTGTGATACCCAGCAGAGGGGGGGGGCCCCAGTCAAAAGTTTGCTATGGGGCCCAGTCTTTCCTAGTTACGCCCCTGGGTTAAGGTATAAAATAGGCTGGTCATTAAGGGGTTAAGACATTTTAAAAAAGGGGCACTTGTGTTTTATACTATATTTCTGGTCAAAAAAAATAAACTACACCTTCAAGTCAGGTGTCCTTATGATCAGGATAAATGAAAAAATATATTTCAATACATTTGTTTGATACAATTACTTTTATTTTCAAACTGTTACATTTTAAATGATGAAAAATCAAATTTTTTCTTTTTTTTCTGTCTTTCCACGGCTATAAAAAAAAAAGTAACAAAAATTTTACCTATACATATATACCACCAAAAGAAAGCACTACATGTCCCAAGAAAACAGTGCAAAATTCACATCGATACATAAAACACATACAGAGTTATGCTGCGTTACATCTGTGAATAGCAAAACTGTGAAAATTGCTCTGGTCATTAAGGTTTAAAACACCTTCGGTATTAAGAGGTTAAGAGATAAAAATAAAGTGAGATGGGATTTAGCTACATAATGGCCAGTTCACACAGAGTATTTTTGAGACATTTTTTGACGCGAAAAACACGTTAAAAAACGGCCGAAAATGCTTCCCATTGATTTCAATGGGCGGCAGAGGCTTTTCTTTTCCCAACGGTGGTAAAACTTTCTCGTGGGAAAAAGAAGCGGCATGCCCTATCTTCGGGCGTTTACGTCTCTGACCTCCTATTGACTCAATGGCCGCAGGCGAAAAAAGCCACAATAAACACGCCAAACAGCATGCAGGCAGATCAAAATCTGCCTCTAAATTCCAGATGGAATCTTGAGGCACAATTTTCTACCTGCAAAAAAACTCAGTGTGAACATAGCCTAATAATTCTGCACACTAAGGCTATGTTCACACGGACGAAAAACGGCAGAAAAATCGGAAGCAGAATGCCTCCAAACATCTGCCCATTGATTTCAATGGGAAAATTGGTGTTCTGTTCCGACGACCGTTTTTTACATGGCCGTTTTGAAAAACGGGCGCATAAAAAAAATGGACGTGAAAAAGAAGTGCATGTCACTTCTTGAGCCGTTTTTGGAGCCGTTTTTCATAGACTCTATAGAAAAACAGCTCCAAAAACGGCCATAAAAAACACCGCAAAAAACACCGTGAAAATCGCGAGTGGCTTAAAAAACTTCTGAAAATCAGGTAATGTTTTCCCTTGAAAATAGCTCCGTATTTTCAGACATTTTTGAGTTTGTGGGTGCACATACCCTCAAGGGAAAACAGCTCATGATTTTCAGAAGTTTTTTAAGCCACTCGCTTTTTTCGCTGGGTATATTACGGCCGTTTTTGGAGCTGTTTTAGATAGAGTCTATGAAAAACGGCTCCAAAAACATCCCAAGAAGTGACCTGCACTTTTTTTACGCGGCCGTTTTTAAAACGGCCGAAAATAAGTTGTGTCAACATACCCTAATAGTTGCCCAATAATTTTGCAAACATAGATATTCTCAGGGGAAAGACAAAACTTCACTTTTAGGGCACGGCCAGACGTGGCGGAATTGCTGTGGAATTCCTCTGCGGACAGTCCGCAGTGGAATTCTCCAGCGGCCGTTTTTTATATTTGTTTCAATACATTTTTAGGCAAGTTAGTTCAGCCGTAGCGGGAAAACTCCGCTGCGGACCATAGGCTGCATGCACTGTCTGTTGCGGAGAAAAAGCGGAATTTCACTGCGGATTTCAGTCTTTACAATGCAGCCGGTGCCATCCATTTGTCGAAAAGTAAGTGGCAAGTCCGCTGTCTTTTCTGCAACGTCTGAATTACCTGTCAAATATGCAAATGTTGGTGCAGATTAGTTGCGTAAATGCCCCAAATCTGCACCAACATTTGCAGCGAAAAACCGTGCCACGTGTGAACATGCCCTTACTTTCTTAAATATTCCGGTTTTAGTTTTATTAACCCCTTCCCGCTTAGGCCACCTTTGACCCTCCTGACATATTTCAGTTTAAGTGGTAATAACTTCGGAATGCTTTTACCTATCCAAGCGATTCTGAGATTGTTTTCTCGTGACACATTTAAATTTATGTTACTGTTATAATTTGCTTGGTACATTTAGTATTTAATTGTGAAAAACATCAACATTTTGTGAAAAAGTTAAATGTATCTGCTTGTAAGTTAGGCCAGCTATACCACACAAAATTGTCGCTAATTAACATGCAACATATATCTACTTTATATTTGCATCATCTTTTGAACATCCTTTCATTTTTCTAGAACGTTACAAGGCTTAGAACTTTAGCAGCAATTACTCATATTTTCAAGAAAATAAAAACGTCACCCCTCAAAGTATTCAAAACAGCATTTAGAAAGTTTCTTAACCCTTTAGACGTTTCACAGGAATTAAAGCAAAGTAGAGGTGAAATGTACAAATTTCCTTTTTTTTTTTTTGCAGAAATATATTTTTAATACATTTTTTTTTTAACACAAAGTTTTAACAGAGTAACGCAACTCAATATTTATTGCCCAGATTCTACAGTTTTAGGAAATATCTCACATGTGTCCCTAGTGTGCTAATCGACTGAAGCACCGGCCTCAGAAGCAAAGGAGCACCTAGTGGATTTTGGGCCTTCTTTTTGAAAGAATATATTTTAGGCACCAAATCAGGTTTGAAGGGTTCATACAAACGTAACCCCATTTGTGAAACTATACCCCTCAAGGAAATTATCTAACCTAACCTACTGGTTTATTGTAGAAATTATTGGAAGTAGGCCGTGAAAAAGAAAATCTACATTCTTTCAAAGAAAATGTACGGTTAGCAATTTTTTTTCTAATTTCCACAAGGACTAAAGGAGAAAAAGCACCACAACATTTGTAAAGCAATTTCTCCCGAGTGAAACAATATTCCACATGTGGTCATAAACGGCTACTGAAGTGTTTAGACACACTAAGAAGTGAAAGAGCGCCATTTGGCTTTTGGAGCTCAAATTTAGCAGGAATGGTTTGCGGAGGCCATGTCGGATTTGCAAAGCCCCTGAGGGACCAAAACAGTAAAAACGCCCAAAAGGTGATTCCATTTTGGAAACTACACCACTTGAGGAATTCATGTAGGGGTGTAGTGAGCATTTTGACCCCACAGGTGTTTCATAGATTTTATTAGAAATGAGCAGTGAAAATAAAAACCATCCTTTTTCTTCGATAGGTCCTAGCTTTAGCTCAAAATGTTTCATTTTCTCAACAAATAAAGGAAAAAAAACCACAATATTTGTAAAGCAACTTTCTCTGGAGTACGGAAATACCCCATATGTGGTCATAAACTGCTGTTTGGGCACACGGCAAGGATCGGAAGAGAAGGAGAGCCATTTCGCTTTTGGAGCACAGATTTTGCTGGATTGGTTTCTTGACACCATGTCGCTTCTGCAAAGCCCCTAAGGTACCGGTACAGTGAAAACTACCCAAAAGAGACTCCATTTGGGATACTACACCCCTTGAGAAATAATTAATCTAGGGGTGTAGTGAGTATTTTGACCCCACAGGTGTTTCATAGATTTTATTTGAATTGGGCAATTAAAATAAAAATTAAATTTGTTTCCAATAAGACTTAGCTTTAGCTGTAAATTTTTCATTTTCTCAAAATATAAAGGAGAAAAAACACCCAAACATTTGTAAAGAAATTTCTCCCGAGTATGGCAATACCCCACACTTGGTCATAAACTGCTTTTTTGGGCAGGGCTCGGAATGGAAGGAGCACAATTTTGTTTTTGGTGTGTAGATTTTGCTGGATTGGTTTCTGGTAGCATTTGCAAAGCCCCTGTGGGACCAAGACAGAGGAAACCCCCCAGAAGTTACCCTATTTTGGAAAGTACACTCTTCAAGGTGTTCACCTAGGGTGTAGTCAGCAGGTTAACCCTGCAGGTGTTTTGCAGAAATTAGTGTGCACTCGATGTTGCAAAATGAAAATGGGATTTTTTTCCATAGATATGCCAATATGTGGTGCCCAGCTTGTGTCACCATAACAAGACAGCTAACTAAATATTATGCTGTGTTTCCAGGTTTTAGAAACACCCTTAATGTGGCCCTAATCTTTGCCCGGACATTTGACAGGGCTCAGGAGTGAAAGAGTTCCATGCGAAATTGAGGCCTAATTTGGCAACTTACAAAGTATTGGTTCACAATTGCAGAGGCTCTGATGTGAAATAATTTTAAAAAAACCTGAGAAGTACCCCAATTTGGAAACTACACCCCTCAAGTCATTTATTAAGGCGTGTAGTGAGCATTTTCACCCCACAGGTCTTTTCCATAAATTATTGCTCTGCAGATGGTGCAAAGTAAAACTTTCAATTTTCCCCAGACATGCCATTTCAGTGACAAATATATCATGCCCAGCTTATGCCACCAGAGACACACATTCCAAAAATTGTTAAAAGGGTTCTCCCGGGTATGGCGATGCCATATATGTGGAAGTAAACTGCTGTTTGGGTACGCTGTAGGGTTCAGAATGGATGGAGCACCATTTGGCTTTTGAAGCGTAGATTTTGCTTGGTAGTAGTTTTGTTTGGAATTTTACTGGTACTTCAGTTTATAATGTCGGCATAATATGTAAATTTTGCTGAGATGTGTTTTTTTAGTATAATGCGGGCACCCTCGCTTCCAGCAGATATGTTTGGGCCCTACTCTTCCTGGTTTCCTAAATTTAAAGCCTCGATAAATCGCCTCTTGAAACAGAAGAAATGTTCCCCTCAGGCCTGCAAAACCGCATATTTTTATTTCCTGACTTATTGGAGCCTTAACTAATTTTATTTTTTCATAGACATAGTGGTATGAGGGCTGATTTTTGCGGGATGCGCTGTAGTTATTATCGGTACCATTTTGAGGTACATGCAACTTTTTTATCACTTTTATCCTATTTTTTGTGAGGCAAGGTGACCAAAAAATAGCAATTCTGGCATAGTTATTTTAGGTTTTTTTATACAGCGTTCACCATGCGTTATAAATTACATGTTAGCTATATTCTGCGGGTTAGTACGATTCCGGCGATACCTAAATTATATAACTTTTTTATGTTTTACAAATTTTTGCACATTAAAATTACTTTTGTAAAAAGAATGTCTTTTTTCTGTCACCATGTTCTGAAAATAATAACTTTTCCATTATGTCTTCGACGGAGCTGTATGAGGGCTTGTTTTTTGCGAGACGAGCTATCATTTTTATAGGTACCATTTTTGGTTATATGCGACATTTGATCACTTTTTGTTTACATTTTTGTAGGGCAAAGTGACCAAAAAACTGAAATTCTGGCATTGTTTTTTACGTTTTTTTTTTTACACCGTTCACCGTGTTGAATAAATGACATAATATTTTTATAGTTTAGGTCGTTACAGTCGTGTCTATACCAAATATGTATGGTTTATTATTTTTTTCAATAATAAAGGAATTGATAAGAGAAAAAGGGCAATTGTATTTTATTTTATTACTTGAAACTTTTATTATATTTTTTACAACTTATTTTTTCACTTCTTTTTGCACTTTTTTTTTTACACTTTTCTTTAGTCCCAAAAGAGGACTTGAAGGTCCAACTGTCAGATTTTTTTTTTTTAATACATTGCACCACCTGTGTAGTGCAATGTATTAGATCTGTCAGTTATTCACTGACGGCAAGTGGATTAGACTTCGCCAGCGGAAATAATCGGCTTCCGTAATCGCAGAGCAGGAGGCCATTGTTAGGTCTCCTGTTGCCATAGTAGCAGGCAGCAGCCCTGCGATTGCAGGGCAGAGCTGCCAATCTGCTGACAACCACAGAGATGCAGCGTTCGCTTCGATCGCTGCATCTAAGGGGTTAATGGCAGGGCTCGGAGCTAGCTCTGGTTCCTGCCATTACAGGTGGATGTCAGCTGTAACATACAACTGACATCCACCGCTGATTATGCTGGCTCAACTCCTGAGCTGGCGCCATCTTGCTGACGGCTAAGGAAGCGGGGGCTGGAATTTGTCCGTACTAGGCAGACCAGGACCTCCGGTTGACATTGCAGCCATCGACACCCCAGGAATTTCATTGCTGGGGTGCCGACGAGCTGAAAATACCTTAAATGCAGTGATCGCTTTTGACCACTGCATTTAAGGTGTTAATGGCAAGGAATGAAGCTAACTTCCATCCCTGCCATTACAGCAGGGTGTCAGCTGTAAGATACAGCTGACATCCAGGGACGATGTAACCGACTCTGAGCCGGTGCCATCCATTTGTCGTAAGTATACAACATTTTGCCAGAAGCACTGGCTTTCCATGATGTATACTTACGACAAATGTCCAGAAGGGGTTGATATTTTGAATTGACCGATAGCACTGTAGTGTCAATAATAAAATTAATCCTCAAAAATACAGCTTGCCTAATAATTGTGCACAAAGTATAAATAACCCAGATCTCCGAAACTATTACAAATCCCATACCAGACCCCGCTGAACAAATACAGACCATAGAACAGACACCCTTAATAAATACAGACCCCAGATCAGACCCCCCAAATACAGACCCACGATTAGACCACCTAAACTAATACAGACTCCAGACGAGACCCCCCTAAATGCAGACCCTAGACCAGACCCCCTAATCTAAATAAGACTCTAGACCAGATCCCCTAAATACAAACTCAAAAATAGACACCCTAATCTAACACAAACTCAAGACCAGAACCCCTAATATACAGACCTCTGAGCAGACCACGTAAAAGAATACAGAACCAAGACCAGACGCTCTAAATACAGACTCCAAACACTGAGGGTCAGTTCACAAGGCAGCTTTTGCTTGGCGGGTCCCGGCCTTTGGCAGGAAGATTCCTCTTCCCATTCACTTCAATGGGAGGTTCGGGTGGAATCTTCCCGAAGATCGGGCAGGACGCTTCTTTTTCTTGCTAGCTGAAAACATTAAAAGAAAACTAAGTTGTCCCCCAAACTGTTTTCTTTTGAAAGGGTATGCCGATACATTTTGAGTTGTGTTATAGTTGCTTTTTTTCTCATTTTAGTCACAAGAAAAGTTGTACCCAGTGCCACACCTGCCATGAGGCGAGGGGAGCCGACAGCCTCAGGCGGCACCACCTACCAGAAAACGGGGAGCAGCATTTTCAGTAGGGGCGGACTGGACCGGGGGGAGGGACCATGCATACACACATAGCAGGCGTGCCACATGATGGGCACGTCTGTAACACTCCTCCTCCTCCTCCTCTCTGACGCTGTACGCAGCACATGCCTCCAGAGAGGAGCAAGTCTGCAGGAAGAGCGGTCGAGCGATGAGAAGTGACGAGACGCACAAGGTACGTTCCTGCCTTGCGGGGACCGGGACCTGTGAGTATACTGCAAGGGGGGTCTGGCCATTTTACCAACAGCAAAGGCCTCTATGGGGCTGGAATAATCCACCCCATAGAGCCCTCACATCACTATAATGGAAGGATTAGTGGGGGGGGGTCTTATCTGAGCGTCTGACTACTGCAGAGTGCTCCTCTTTTTAGAGCAGTCAGTCAGATGCTCAGACCCCCTTAACCTTGAAGTATAGTAACTAGTCAGGGCTCTATGGGGGGGATAATTCCCCCCTATAGAGTTCTCTGCTGTCAGTAAAACGCCCAGACCCCCCCTTGAAGTATACTCCCGGCCCCCCAGCGTTGGCCGACCCCTTTTATATTAGATGGGGCAGGAAGCTGAGCGCAGTATAAGGGCCTGTTCACATCAGCGTTGGCTTTCCGTTCCGGGGCTTTCCGTCGCAGTTGACTGCGCTATTGATTCCGTCAGAAAAACGGAAACCTGCCGGAATTGTGACGAACGGAAACCATTAGCAATGTTTCGGTCACCATTAAAATCAATTGTGACTGAAACGGAAGCTGTGGTTTCAGTTTGACTTTCTGTTGCAGGGTTCATCCGACGGAAACCACCGACGGAACCCCAGAACGGAAAGCCAACACTGATGTGAACAGGCCCTAATCCTTCCCAATAAACCTGCCCCCGCTAATTCAAATATATACATATATATATATATATATATATATATATATACAGGGTGGGCCATTTATATGGATACACCTAAATAAAATGGGAATGGTTGGTGATATTAACTTCCTGTTTGTGGCACATTAGTATATGGGAGGGGGGAAACTTTTCAAGCTGGGTGTTGACCATGGCGGACATTTTGAAGTCGGCCATTTTGTATCCAACTTTATTTTTTTCAATGGGAAGAGGGTCATGTGACACATCAAACTTATCGAGAATTTCACAAGAAAAACAATGGTGTGCTTAGTTTTAATGTTACTTTATTCTTTCATGAGTTATTTACAAGCTTCTCTTTGTTTACAGCCATTGACATGTCGCAGAGGTTAACACGTGAGGAGCGGATAGAAATTGTGTTGATGTCTGGTGAACGCAGTAGCCGGGTCATTGCAGCAGATTTCAATGGAAACACCCCACGAGACCACCCATTTCCCATGCTACAGTTTGCAAACTGCTTGCCAAGTTTCGTGAAACTGGTTCAGTGTTGGATTTGCCCAAATGTGGACGCATGAAAACTGTCACTAATGAAGAAACATCAGTGACTGTCCTAGCTTCATTCAGCAAGAGCCCACAGCTCCCATATACTAATGTGCCACAAACAGGAAGTTAATATCACCAACCATTCCCATTTTATTTAGGTGTATCCATATAAATGGCCCACCCTGTATATATATATATATATATATATATATATATATAATGTATATGGCGCTGAATCCTGTATCCGTCAGGTCAGCGGGACTGACTGATTCAGTGTCAGCGGGTCCTGCATGGTCGAGCTGTTACCGATAGCATCTAAATTCATAACTTAGATCTGATCGATAATAGGCGACCTAATGGATTCAGGTCTAAGCACTATATACAGCTGCTCTGTATACAGGATACAAAGCAGCTGTATCTCAAAAAGTAAAAATAATTTTCAATAAAAAGCTATTAAAACTTGCACCAATCGCATTGATAGATATCTTTATATATATATATAAATATGTTTTAAAGGTGTACATAGCCTTTAAACTGTAACTAAACTTTTATCATGTCATAGTGACACGTCCAAAGTTTTCATCGGTGGGGGACCAAGCACTGAGGCCCCCACCGATGGCTAAAACTAAGCAGCAGAAGTGCTCGGGTGAGCAATGTGCCGCTTCATTTATGATCGACTTCCAGCCGAATGAGCGGTGTACGGACTCATAGACTTTCTATTGAGCCGGTACACTGCTCCAAGGAAAGCCAAACAGAATTGAAGCGGCACACCGCTCACCCGAGCACCCCAGCTGCTTCGTTTTAGCGACTAGTGGGGGGGTCTCAGTGTTCGGACCCCACTGATCAAAACTTCTGACATGTCAAAAGTTTTTTAATAAGTTGTTACACTTTAAAGAGAACCTTTCACCTGCCCACAGATTTGCATTTGAGTGCAGCGTGTAATGGTCAGGGCTGCACAAACTCTGGGGCACTTTAAAAAATTTTTCCTACCCTCTTCCTTACTTAGATATCGGTGCCGTAATATTTGGCACCCCGATATTTAAATAACCCCATGAACTGCCAATGGGGCGGTAATTGGCAACGGGATGTGTAATATCGCTGTGACACTGTCCAATCCGCTACATACAATGTCAACAGCAAGAGCTGAAGAGAGGAGGCATGTGCGCGTGCACACACTCTCACTCTTCAGCTTTCGGCAGGCAAGTACAAGACTATGTGATCTCTCGCGAGAGATAAGCCTTGTCGTCCTTGTCTGCCGAGAGCTAAAGAGTAAGAGCGTGCGTGCGCACACAGCTCCGATACCATGAAACAGAAGAAGAAGAATTCACACTCTTCTTCTCCTCTTCTGTTCCTTAGTGGTGGCGGAGCTGCGCGCTCGCGTGCACGCGCTCTCACTCCAGCTAATGCCGTAACGCTGTCCGTAGCTGATTATACAGTGTCACAGCGATGTTACACACCCCCTTGCCAATTACCTCCCCATTGACAGTTCATGGGGTTATTTAAATATCGGGCGCCAAATATTACAGCACCGATATCTAAATAACGAAGTAGGCTAGGAAAAAAATGTAAAGTGCCCCAGAGTTTGTGCAGCCCTGACCATTACAGCTGCACATGTATGGGGAGGTGTAAGGTTCTCTTTAAAATAAATAATTTGATATGTTTTATTTTATGGGCCTAATTTTTCTTATTATTTTAATATGTTCTCGAAGGTAACTTTTTATTCATATGTTGGTACTTTTGTGGGGGCAGCCATCTTTATTTTTATTTTTCATACTGCTTATTTTTGTTTTGCAGGTTCCGCTGGACCATTTGGACTATGTCGTAGATTCGTTGGACTTGCTGATTTAAGCTTTTTTTCTTTTTTTTAAAAGTGGATTGTGTGGAAGAGTTGTCATTTCAATAAAATAAATTTCTTTATGTCTCTGTTTTTTAATACTTCATTACCGCCTTAGTAATGGCTGCTGTCTAATTGAGAGTGTCCATTACTAAGAAGGGGCTTAGTGTTAGCCAGTAATAAGGCTATCACTAACCCCTATTATTACCCCAGGACCCACCGCCACCAGGAGTACTGGGAAGAGCTGGGTACGATCCAGCACCCGACCATCTGAAGTGAAGGGTACTGGGGTGGCCGCAGGCTGGTACTATCAGGCTTGGAAGGGACAAAAACCGTGGCTCTTCCCACCCTGGTGATGCTAGGCTGCTGCTGCTTTATTGTATCTGGCTGGTTATGAAAAATGGAGGGGATCTCACCAAATTTTTTTTTTCAATTAATTTTTAAAAAATAACGTGGGGTTCCCCCTATTTTTCATAACTAGCCAGATACAATAAAGCAGCTGCAGCCTAGCATCCCCAGGGTGGGAAGGGCCTGCATCATGCCGTCCACGCCGGGCCACTGAACTCAGTTAAAAATCATAAGTCAATTAGGTAATAAAAAGGGGGCATAGAAGATGTGTTAAACCATTTTCAGTGTTAATGCTGCGTTTCTGTGATACTAAAGTAATACAGTAAAAGAGTACTTTAAATCTTTTCTATACATTAAACAGCACTTTAACAAATAAACAACAAATGTTTTCCTATTTAAAGGGAATGTGTTGCCAGAAAAACATGTTTTTTTTTTAAAAATTAAACATTTAGTGTGTGGGTGATTAAACATGGTTCAAATTTTTTTTATTTTTTTCACGAGTCAGGAAATAGTCAGGAAATATTATAAATTAATTCTAATTTATAATACTACCCATTTTTGGTCACTAGATGGAGCTATTCCCAAAATTGCAGCATTGCAACAATGGGTTAAAAGCCCTCGCTCTAGTGAGCTCTCAGCATCCCCCCTCCTTTATCCTGGCTAGTGCCGGGATAAACGAGGGGTTTGAACGGTGTAACCTCCTACGCTGTGTGTCGCCATTTTTTGAGCTAACACACAGCGTAGTAGGTTTACATACAGTAGTAAACACACACAAACAAGAACATACATTGAAATCTCTTACCTGCTCCTGCCGCCGCGGCTCCCTCCGGCCCGTCCGCTCCGTTTGCTGCCGCTGGTCCAAGTGCACAAATCCGGAAGCCGCGACCGGAAGTAGTAATATTACTGTCCGGCCGCGACTTCCGGTCCACAGGAAAATGGCGCCGGACGGCGCCAATTTCGAATTGGACTGTGTGGGAGCGGCGCATGCGCAGTTCCCACACAGACGCCGTACACTGAAGTCAATGGGACGGGAGCCGTTTGCAGTCCCTATGGGACTGTGGCTGCCGTATTCCATGTCTGTATGTGTCGTTAATCGACACAGACAGAAATGGAACAAAAAATGGCAGCCCCCATAGGGAAGAAAAAGTGTAAAAATAAGAAAAAGTAAAACACAAACACACAAATGAATATAAACGTTTTTAATAAAGCACTAACATCTTTAACATATAAAAAAATAATTTGTGATGACACTGTTCCTTTAAAAAAAAAATTATATATTGCGTTTTTGTTGTGTAAGGCTAGTAATGAGAAAACTTGGATAGATTGGGGGGGGGGGGCGTCTTTTTATAGTTTGCCTCAGGCAGCAGAGGGGCTAGGTTCACCCCTGGCTGTACCTTACTCAGTATAGAGCATACTGTCAATAATATATAGTACAATGTAAGTGAATGGGGATTTAACAAATACTATTTACAAATAGCATAAGAAATCCACAGCTAATTGTAGGCCCAGTCTGTTAAGATTTATGCCGCAATTTTCACCCATTGGAATGAAATAGTTTAAATCAACAGGCAAATACGCATTGAAATCCTAGAAAATATCGGAACCTTTCTGCAGATGTTAAGGTTAAGTCAGTAGCCTATTTACATGCTAAAGTATGTGTGAAGCCAGTATTAAAGGAAATAAGTAACAAAAAAAACACATAATGGTTTAATAACACACAGTGTACTAACATTCTGTAACGTCCGTGGTCGCTGACCACGAACTCCTACCATCAATCAACGCCCTTCTCTCCAGAGATGTCTGCACATGCGGCCGTCCTGTTCCACAGTGTCCACCAGGGTGCACTCGCAAGCTCAGTCCAGACTTAAGGAGCTAAAGCGCACACAGGTGGGAGATTGAGCTGATTGCTCCCAGAGCACCCTGGGATATAAGAAGGGCTGTGCCCCTCCCTGTTGAGCATTGTCGTTATCCAAGTATGTCTATGCAAATGGTCTCTTAGTGTTTCCCAGTTCCCAGTTCTTCCTGTTCCTGCTACCTGTAACTTGTATCCTGTGCTATCCTGGTCAAGTACTGTGTTGAGCTGAAGTCCTGCTGTGTTGAGCTGAAGTCCTGCTGTGTTGAGCTGAAGTCCTGCTGTGATGTATACCAGGCCTGTTTTGCTACACTATGCCAGGAGCCCACCTGTTGCCTAGTCCCAGTCGAGCCTATCTTGCTGCTGTCTGAGCTTCCACAGGTACACTTTACAAACTATAGACTGTGACCTGTGTCCTGTGGGCCAGCTGCCATACCGTCAAGGTGGAATGGCTCAGTGGCTCCATGTACCCAACGTGACAGTACGCTCAAGCCATGGACCCTGCTGGTCACTCCAAGGCCATGATGAGGTAACAAGAGATGTGGGCGGATATGCTAGACCTCCGGTCTCAACAGGACCAACGACACCAGTCCTTGAACATTATGCCACGTCGGCTGGAGGTGCAAGCTGCCAATCCTCCTACTACACCTCCTGGCAGTATTGATCCTCTGACTACATCTCCTGGCAGTACTGATCCCCGATTTTCATTGCCACTTCATGACCGCTGTGATGGAGATGCAAGGACCTGTCATGGATTTTTGAACCAGTGCCAGATCCACTTTAGCCTGTATGCAAGGGCATTTGCGTCTGATGGTGCAAGGGTAGCTTTCATCGTCTCTCTTCTCACTGGCAGGGCCCTTGCATGGGTGAATCCTATTTGGCAGAGACAAGGACCAGAAACCCGTGACGTCCAGGGGTTCCTCCGGACATTTCGCACAGTGTTTGAGGAGCCTGGACGAGTCTCGTCTGCAGCCACCTCCTTGCTGAACCTATGCCAGGGAGACACCTCCATGGGTGAGTACGCCATCCACTTCCGCACCATGGTGGGAGAACTGTTGTGAAACAATGAGGCCCTGGTGGCTACATTCTGGCAGGGACTGTCTCCTAAGATTAAGGACGAACTTGTCGCCCGAGATCTACCATCTACCCTGGATGACCTCATCCTTCTGGCCGCCCAGATTAATATAAGGTTCCGAGAACGGCTCTAAGAAGCTCGTTGGGAGAATGGACTCCCTAGCCGGGCCCTACTTTGCAGCAACCCTTGCTGTCCTCAGATGCCGATCCTCTTAAGGAGTTGGTGAGGACGGACCAGTTTAAACTGTCTACGCAGGAGAGACAACGCAGACGCACCTCGGGACTCTGTCTATATTGCGGCCTCGGAGGCCATCTTGTGTGTCTGTGCCCCCAAAATCCCCAGAGCCTAGGGTTGGTGGGAAAGACAACCTTGGGTAAAGAAGGACTTTCATCTAAATTGTCCGTTCCTGTGACCATAGTGTCCTGCGAGAAAACGCATCAGGTCTCTGCGTATCTGGACTCTGGATGCGCTGCTAATTTCATTCGTAGAGACCTGGTGAATCTTCTCCAATTGCCCACTACCCCTCTGAAGAGGCCGTTGATGGTTGCATCTGTAAATGGACTACCTCGGCCAGACACAATTATAGCTGTGACCAAGCCGCTAAGGCTCCAAGTGTGAGCCCTCCACTCCGAGCTCCTCTCGTTCTTTTTCCTGCCCAAGGTCATCAACCCCGTGCTGCTGGGTCTGCCTTGGCTCCTAGTACATGTCCCAGTCCTGGACTGGAATTCTGGGGAGGTTCTCCAGTGGGGCTCCGACTGTCTCAACCGTTGCCTGGTACAAATTTATTCGAATCAGCATCCTCTGCCTCTGTCCTTGGCAGGATTGCCTGGTCATTATTCTGCATTACGCCGACGACCATGTGCTGTCCTGGATGAGATACATTGATGATGTTCTATTTGTTTGGCAGGGGACAGAGACGCAGCTTATACACTTTATGCAATGTCTTAATGTTAATGACATGAACATAAAATTGACCTATGTATATGATCAACATAGGGTTGACTTTTTGGACATTAACATTGAGGTTGACTCCACAGGCTGTCTCCAAACCGATGTCTTTAGGAAAAAGACGTCGGTTAATTCCTTACTCCATGCCTCCTCTGCCCACAGCCGGTCGATGATTGGTGCCGTCCCTACTGGTCAATTCCTGAGAATGCGACGTATTTGCTCATCTGAAGCAAATTTTGAGAAACAAGCTACTGACTTAAAAGAAAGATTTTTGGACAGGGGGTATAGCCATAGAAGTATTAAAAAGGGCTACAGACGGGCGCAATCTACGAGCCGGAACTCAATTTTACATTCCTTGGGAAAAAAGAAAAGTGATGATATCCAAATTCGATACATCACTACATACAATAACCAGTGGCATACGATGAGATCCGTGCTAGAGAAACACTGGCCAATTCTGCACTTAGAACCCGCGTTGGCAGGCAACCTCTCCAACAAACCCCTTATGACAGCTCGACGAAGTATGAACTTGAAGGATATGCTGGTAAGAAGTCACTATGTACCAAGACAGTGCAATCCATTTACATCAAGCACCCCTAGACATGGTTGTTACCCTTGTGGTGACTGCCTGTCCTGTAAGAATCTGGTCCGCACAACTAAATTTGTATCAATGATTGACAACAGGGAGTTTGAGATTAGACACTACATCTCTTGTAGTACAATGAATGTTATTTACTACGCCACCTGTGCCTGTCAAAAAGTATACGTGGGCCTAACGTCAAGACAATTACGTGTCAGAATACGTGAACACGTGCGTGACATAGTGGCTGCAAGAGATGTGGATGACCTCACACTCCTTAAGACCATCCCTAAGCACTTTAAAATACACCATGCCTGTGATCCCAAATCATTTAAGGCATGGGGTATTGATAAAGTTCTCTCTGGGATTAGAGGCGGAGACGTCAAGAAACTGCTAGCCCAGAGGGAATGTAAGTGGATAGTCACCTTAGGTACTATGGCCCCTGTTGGTCTGAATGAGACACTAAGTTTTGTGTCATTTCTATGAACTTTCTGCCTATATGTATTTTTAATTTGTTTTAACTGTATGTCTACTAATATATGTTTTTGTTCTATTTAGTCATTTCCTCTGTTGCTGATCATGTATGCCTTAGACCATCTGCGAGCGTGCCTTCCGGGATTCTGAGGGATTGAATTTAGGCTTAAGAGACTCTCCAATATTTTATATTTTATATTTAATTTATATGGTGTTGATATGTTAGTAATGTATATCCACTTTTTGATAATATATTTTTGTTATGTGACATCTCCTGTACTGTATTGTGTACGAACCATTTTTCTGAAGCAGAAAACTTACCTTTTTTACCTATCACTATCATACTTTTTGTAATTCACTTCATATATTTATTTGTATATAACTTTGGTATCTCATTAATTGCTGCTATAAATAAATTTTCGTTAGCAAGCATCTTACTTTTGTTTAGTTTTGATACCCATGATTATATGTTTTCCTCTGTAACTGTCACTTATTTTAATAATCATTTTTATAAATATATTTTTTCAGCTCATTTATTATGAGATTTTTTCACATGTTAGCTTATAATCTGTAATATTTTATTATTTTTATATTTTTATGTTTTTCTTCAGTATTATTTTATTATTATATTTTTTCTGCAGGAATGTTTAGTTACTCTAGTACTGATCACATTATCGTGACATGGATTGATCTAACTATGATATCTGCTTCTCGTATGTCTGAATGATCTATTCATTGATAGATTTTTTCCGATATTTGAGTTAGTGTGATAGTCCTACTGAACTTGTCCGTGAACAAGATAAATGGCACTTATATTGGCCTAATTATCTTTTTAGTGCTAGATTGAGTCCCCTTTCCCTACCTTATCCTGTTCTTCATCCGTGTGTGTCAGTTCTGTCATCGTCGGGACTTGCCTTGATTGTTCATTGTACGCGTCTGCGCGTGCGCGGTTTCCGGAGCCGCGCATGCGTGGTCGTGTCTTGACGGCCCGGGGTTTAAGTATCGCGATGCCTTTTCCTTGGACGCGCACGGCGGAAGTCATTCCCCTATTGGCTGATGAGCTCAGCTGACCTTGTGACTTACTGCATAAGAGGCGTAATCTAAATGATTAGGAACATACCCCTTGAAAAAGCCATCCACGCGAAACGCGCGTTGGGGTTTCTCCACTTCTGGGAGTCACCACATTCCTGGAACGATATGGGTCAGTACTAGCGGTGTTTCTTTTGCAATCTTAAAATGTACGACTATTGACTGATACATTTACTCCTCTGAGCTTGCGACAGGTTTAGTTGCAAAACACTTATGTCTACTTAGACAGCAGGTTTAGTCGTACCGAGACTTTCTCTGCTTAACTATTAGGTTCCTTATCCTTTTCATGCCTGTTACTAGACTAATCACTTTCTGCTGATATGTACCGACACTGTGTATGGTTATAACTAACCCTCGCTTCCTCTGTATCTATCGTTTGCAAACCGCTTAGAACTACTGATATAAACTGATAACCACTGATATAAACTGTTGTTTGTACTGTTTTACCTCTATGACCCATGTTCCTCTCCCATACTTTTGGAGATATACAGTCTATTTTGATTTGTAGTCTATTTTTAATCGTGTTACTTGTATTGTCCAATAAAATATATATTTTTCTATGCCATTTGGCAAATTTACATTTATTGATAGTTTCGGACTCTTTCTTTCTCTTGTGCTTAATTAACAATTATAGCTGTGACCAAGCCGCTAAGGCTCCAAGTGGGAGCCCTCCACTCCGAGCTCCTCTCGTTCTTTTTCCTGCCCAAGGTCATCAACCCCGTGCTGCTGGGTCTGCCTTGGCTCCTAGTACATGTCCCAGTCCTGGACTGGAATTCTGGGGAGGTTCTCCAGTGGGGCTCCGACTGTCTCAACCGTTGCCTGGTACAAATTTATTCGAATCAGCATCCTCTGCCTCTGTCCTTGGCAGGATTGCCTGGTCATTATTCTGCATTTTCAAACGTCTTCAGCAAGAAAGAGGTGGAGACGCTGCCCCCACACCGGGCGTATTACTGTCCTATCGACCTAGTTCCTGGTGCTTCCCTTACCCGTGGTAGGGTATATCCTCTCTCCTTGCCAGAGACTCTGTCCATGTCCACCTATGTTAAAGAGAACTTAGAGAGGGGCTTCATACGGAAGTCTTCCTCCCCAGCAGGAGCCAGGTTCTTCTTCGTCAAGAAAAAGAATGGTTCTCTCCGTCCTTGCATTGACTACCGGGGTCTCAACCAGATCACAGTGAAAAATAGGTATCCGTTGCCATTGATCTCTGAACTGTTTGATCGTATACGTGCTGCCAAGATTTTTTTCTAAACTAGACCTGCGTGGGGCTTACAACCTAATCCGGATTTGCCGGGGTGAAGAATGGAAGACTGCATTTAACACCTGAGACGGACACTATGAATATCTAGTAATGCCCTTCGGCCTGTGTAATTCCCCCGCAGCCTACCAGGAGTTATTTAATGACATCTTCCGTGACCTCCTCTATGTTTGTGTTGTGGTCTATCTTGATGACATCTTGATTTTTTTCTCCAGATCCAATGACTCATCGGAGACATGTCCGTCAAGTTTTGCTGCGGTTAAGGGAGAATTGGCTGTACGCCAAGTTGGAGAAGTGCGTATTTGAGAAAGATGCTCTACCCTTCCTGGGCTACATCATCTCGAATCAAGGTCTCAAGATGGATCCTGAAAAGGTAACGTCCTTCCTGGAATGGCCACGCCCTCAAGGCTTGAGGGCCATACAGTGCTTTCTGGTATTCGCCAATTTCTACAGACAGTTCATTCCAAACTTCTCCTCACTGACATCCCCTATCTCTAACCTCACCAAGAAAGGCATGAACGCCAAGGTGTGGACTCCAGAAGCATAGTCCGCATTTAATAGCCTGAAGAGTGCCTTCATGTCAGCCTCTATCCTCCATCATCCAGATGTTTCTCGACAGTTCTCGTTGGAGGTGGACACCTCCTCTGTCGGTGCTGGTGTACTCCTGTTCCAGAGAGGTTCCAAGTGCAGATCAGATATTTGGCTATTACTCTAAGCTCTTCTCTTACGCAGAACGCAACTACTCGTTTGGGGATCGGGAGTTAGTGGCCATCAAATTGGCTCTGGAGGAGTGGAGACATCTTTTAGAGGGGGCAGTTTAGCCTATCCTCATATTTATGGACGACAAGAACCTCACTTATATCCAGATGGCCCAACGACTGAATCCTCGTCAGGCCAGGTGGTCGCTGTTTTTTGACCGGTTCCAGTTTGAGCTCCACTACCGTCCGGCCGACAAGTATGTAAGGGCCGATGACTTGTCCAGGTCATTCGAGACAGAGGACACTATGGAGTCTCCACAGAGTATCCTTAACCCATCCTGCATTATCCCTGTCAACCCTCTGCAAGTTAGAGACATTCCCCCGGGGAGGACTTTTGTGCGTCTGGCGGACAGAAGAAGAATCCTCTGCTGGGGACACTGTTCCAAATTGGCAGGTCACGCGGGTGCCCGTAAGACCCGAGACCCGATTGCTCGTCAGTTCTGGTGACCCACGCTGCCCGAAGACATCACAGACTTTATTTTCTCCTTCACGGTGTGCGCAGCAAATAAGGTTGCCCACTCCAAACTGGCAGGCCTGCTCCTGCCGTTGTCTGTGCCCGATGCCCCCTGGCAGCATATTGCTATGGACTTTGTCACGACCTGCCTCTCTCTGCTGATTGCAGTACGGTCTCGGTGGTGGTGGACCGATTCTCCAAAATGGCTCATTTCATTCCACTGACCGGCCTACTGTCCGCTTCCCAACTGGCCAATCTCTTCGTCCAACACATCTTCCATCTGCATGGCTTGCCCCTACATATTGTGTCAGATCGGGGGGTTTAGTTCACCTCAAAGTTCTGGAGAGCCCTCTGCGTACTCCTTGGTGTGAAGTTGGACTTTTCCTCTGCCGACCATCCCCAGTCCAATGGTGATGTCGAGAGAAGAAACCAGATTATGGAGAACTATCTATGACACTTTATCTCCAGGCAGCATGTTTACTGGGTGCAGCTGCATCCTTGGGCTGAGTTCTTCTACAACAACCATACTAGTGAGTCCACCGCTAAGAGTCCATTCTTCATTGTCTATGGCCAACACCCTTGTATACCTCTTCCTGTTTCCACTATTTCCCAGGTGCCTGCAGCTGACTTTCTACAGATTTTCCATTCTGCTGGCGGTCGACCGCATGAAGAGAAAGGCAGACACAAGAAGACAAGAGCCTCCCCAGTTCCTTCCAGGTACTAAGGTCTGGCTGTCCTCTAGGAATATCCGGCTGAGGGTGCCATCATACAAGTTTGCTCCCAGGTTCCTTGGACCCTTCAAGATTTTGCAACAAATCAACCGTTTCCTACGAGCTTCGGCTGCCTCCTACCCTCAAGGTCCCCAAATCCTTCCATGTCTCCCTACTGAAGCCGGTGATCTTGAACGGCTACTCCATGTCTTCCATTCCTGCAGTGGCTCCCAGCGGTTCATCAGAGACTTTTGAGGTTAATGAGATCCTGGACACTAAAAAAGTAAGAGCAAGAACCTTTTTTTTAGTGGATTGGAAGGTATTTGGTCCAGAAGAGAGGTCCTGCGAGCCAGAAGAGAATCTCAATGCTCCTACCCTCATTAAGAGGTTTCTCTC